>NW_026920138.1:0-167747 GCF_032062105.1 Saccostrea cuccullata
TGTCAATTAGCTGTTGTGATTGATATATTTTAAAAGGAAGCTGGGGGATCAACAAATTAACCAACAGATTTAACTTAAATTTTTAGATGTGATATATGTACCTTAAGCTGTCAACCATCAATTGGCAAAGAAAAATTTCATACATTTTAGATTTAAAATTTGATCCTTTTTATACCAGGTATATCATCATATAAAGCTTTTTCTCATAGGAGATCAATTTACTCTAAAAATGGCCAAAACCCCAAACTAACTTAGTTCCCCAAATCGTATCAAGCCACAAACTAAGCAACTGCATAAATTTCAAAAAAATTGTTTTCGGATTTGTATTAAAAAAGCATTATCCTGTTGTCTTTATCTATTACATGTATTACCTATTATTAGTCCCCTACCAGTGAAACCAGACGGTACTATAGGTTTCCTCTGAGTCTGTCCATCCATTCGTCTGTCCGTTCGTCTAGCTGTCCCAATGTCTGTCTGTCAGTCTGTCCTACTTGGTTTTCTGCACTTTTTTTCTAAACGCTTGCAGATATATAGCTGATTTTGGGTATGTGAGTGTACCTTGATGAGTTACAGAAAAAATGTGAATTTCATTCCACTTCATTGATTTTCTGATTTTTGGGAGTTGAACTATGTTCAATCTCCCATGGTCATCACGTATTTAACATGCGCAGTAACTTTTGTTGATTATATAGAGCCGAAAGCAAGGCTAATGTGTCGGCTGATTTACCCAGATGATATCCAACAGAAAACATGCATAAACATCCGCCGCAAATAGTTCATGTCATTTTCTCCTGAATTGATCTAATTTTCATAATTTGAAATGTAAGTAAATGTAATAATGATAATGTAATCTTATTTTGAATATTATATTTTGTTCAAAGTAAAACTAAATAATAAAGAACCTCAAAAGTTTTTCGTAATGGAACTAATTTTTTTGTGTGGCGTCATACACTGAAAAAGATGAGATCGACAACTCTACATATTAACGGATAAAGGTGGTCGTCCCGACACTTGTCGGTCACAGATTTTTAAGCAATTTCTTTTTTACCAGTGCAATGAACTTATTCAAACTTTTCATGAACATTTTCTTGGTATCAATGAATTTATTAACACATAAAAACTTTAGGAAACATGCGTATTTATTACTAAATCGACAGTATAACCTGTCAATCTAGTACTCTGTTAAACCTGCCAATCTAGTACTCTGTTATAAATGTTAAAACCAAAAAAGGGACACTGATGTTTTCGTAAAATCATTTTACGAAAAAAACAACAAAAAGAATTTTTTTTATTAAAAGGAAAACCTCATTTACATACCAGATAACAAACTCTCACATATACCACTGTTTTTATGTTTGGTCATTAAATATTTGTTTTAAACTTGGTATTGCTTTTTTCTTCACAATATTAAAAAAGATTAAGTTCTGACATACTCCATGTATAATGTTCGTGTAATTGAAATACATTTATATTCACAGAGAAGTTTTATATAACAAACCTGTTAGCTCTTAAAAGGATGCTGTGTTAAAATCCACATTTTATCAACATTGATTTTATTCCTGTGAAACCGAAATTTTCATAACACATGGGTAAAGGTGCCAAGGAAAAATATCTTACAGGTTTGAGGACTGTGAGCAGTGAATTATATAAATGATCATAATAAATATAATGGCAGTGTCCATGCTTTTGCAATGGGAAACCCCAAATATGTGTAGGATGGACAACGGTAATATGTAATAAAGATTTTATGAAAATTTCATTCAGTGGTGTAAGAGGAGTTGCGGATAAGAGATTGGTATACCTAAACATATACAAACAGATGGACGGAAATCCAGATTAATATATACCCTCCCGCTTATCAAGCAGGGGTATGAAAAAAGACTAATGTAGGCAGGCAACAACATGGCCCCTGCATTTTTTTGCTATTTAATGTCTCTGAATGTCTTTCTCGAGATTTTTGCAACTCAAAAAATCTGAAACAGTTGTCTGTATTTGAAATAATAATATTGTTTAACACCACATTCAACACCCATTAGTGCTTTCAGTACTTTGATTCATAATTGGGATTATGATCAGGTTCAGTATGCACTAAATAAAAGTTCCAAAGCAAAAGGAAACCCTGGTAAGGGATAAGCAATACTCCCAGAATGCTTGTTCACTTTAATTTATTTAACATGACAGTGACAGAACATTATTGGTAATTCCACTACGATTATTGCCGAGATCAAAGAAATGCTACATACATTATTCTCCAATAAATCACAAACGTTATCAAAAAATTATAAGATCAGAAGCACATATCAAACCTGTGCAGTTAAAATGAACAATTGACTTAACAATGAAATACATATTTAGACTACATCCATGTGTCGTCTATTGCAATTTGATTACTGATGGGTTTTATCTTTAATTTTTATACTTCTGATCTGTTATTCATGTCATTCGACACAATGCTTTTTTAAAAATTCATCCGCAACACTATCACATTTCAGACTTTTGTCAAAAACCTTTTATAATTTTTTTTTCTGTTTTGAGAAGTCATAACTAACATAAATAAGAAGGCATTACTTTTTTAAGTGCTATCTATTATGACTTTCCCACCCAGACATTTAAATCTATAAATAATATCTCCAACCAGGAAGTAAATTACAACAAATATCGTTTAAATCTCGCCTCAAATCTCATTCCCACATTCCAAAGTCTGTAAATAAAGTCATTTAAAGGTCATTCATAAAAGCTGTAAGTAACAAAATCATTTTAATTATTTTATGATTGGAGTAATGCTGGGGTACAGGGATTTGAATACTTGTTGTGCCAGAGTTCATGTGTTTCAAAGATAATACATGTAAATGTTAAAAGATGGAGATATGAATATGTCATTGTTATTGTAGTAATATTTTATATTCCTACTCCATGCATTATAAAACACATTCCCATGTCTCCTTCTTTGTACATTATTTTATCATTTACAGATGGCATTATCTAAAATGGATATTCCCATCAATGCCCAGCACTTTTTAGAATGCGGCATTAAAGAATGTGAAAGAAACTGTGAGTTCTACTGCAACCCTTGTCATCAAAGACTGTGCAAACAATGCAGCGAGGAACATCTGAAAAGTCCAGAAAACAAAAACCATGAGGTGGTCCTTTACCAGCAACGTAAACGACAACTTCCTGTGAAGAAATGCAAGAACCATCCCACTAAAGATGTGGACATGCTCTGTAGAGAATGCCAAGTTTCAGTATGTTCCAAATGTGCCACACAGCAAAAACATTGGGGGCATATATTCACTGATCTAGAGACAATTTATGCCGAAAAATATGCAGACTTTCAAGAAGAAATCTTCAAAATCCAAGAGTATTTTCTACCCACATCACAAGATTTACAGAGAGAAATTAAAAATGATTCCTCAGAAATCAAAAATATCATAGACATCGTTAGAACATCCATGAAGTCTGAAGGTGAGTCCCTGAAAAGTCTGGTGGACACAGTCATATCTGAGAACTTGAAGCAATTAGACCAGATAGAGCATTCACTGTTAGAAGATCTAAACACCCAAGACAAGACCATGGATGATTACATCACTTATCTTAATAACCTTGTCAAAGAGCTCCACAGATGCCTGTCCTCCACAGAAACCCAGAAATTAATGTCTGAGAAGAAACCAAAGATCCGATCCATACCAGAGACAACAAAACCGGTCACACCAGGATTTACTGCTGGTCAATACAGCAAAAGTGATGTTACCAAATTACTTGGTAAAATACATACCCCCAACACTAATGCTAAGAAGAGAGAAATAAGGCCCATTGAAAGTGTCTGCAATACAGCAATGAAACCTACACATAAACAGATGAGAGAAGACAGAAAGAAATCTGACAAGAAACAAACAATGTCACTATCTGCCTCTGTCACCAAGGTCAGGGAGTTCAATGTACCAGGTGTTAGGGATGTATTCCATGTATCACCAGATCAACCAGACAGACTCTGGATCAGTAACAGTAATGGCAATCTTGTCCAAACAGATCTACAGGGGAATGTGATACAGAAGATAAGAACCATTGGTAGATGTGAAGGTTACCACACAGTCACACAGGACAAGGAACTGATCTTTACAGACAAACTGAAAGGCAAGAACGTCATCAATAGGATAACACAGGATAACAATATCACTGCATTCATTAAAACTGGAGGCTGGAGACCACTCAGCATACACTCCTCCCACATCAATGGGGATTTACTGGTGGGGATGGTGACAGAAAGAGAGGCTAAAGTCACCAGGTACAAAAAGACAGGAGAAGAACTACAGAACATACAGTGGGATAATAAAGGACAGGGACTGTATAATTATCCACGCTACATCACAGAAAACATCAATGGGGATATCTGTACATCAGACAGTCGTACAGGAGTAGTGGTGGTGAATAAATCAGGACAACACAGGTTCTCCTACACAGGTCAGGATTCAAGGTTCAGTCCCTATGGAATCTGTACTGATGTCCTCGGTCACATCCTGGTGTGTGATGGATTCATTATAAGTAACAGTGTTCATCTCCTTGATCAGGATGGACAGTTCTTGTCCCTATTACTCACAAAACAAATAGGACTATTCACTCCCTGTAGTGTGTGTGTGGATGATGAGAACAATCTCTATGTAGGACAAGATAGCGCCAACACACTGACAGTGTACAAGTATCTACAGTGATTATTATTCTGGCATTAACAAAACATTTATGGTGTAAAAATGCATGAAAATATCCACCATAATTTTTGTTACTTTCTATACAAGTCTTGACTAGATTTTGAAATTGTTTCATAAAATCAACTGTCTGAAATCACATTTGTTAAACACTTGTAACAAAAAAAATTACTTTATTGTATTTTACTGAGTCTCGTTTGTATATTTGTCATTATTTGAACAGTTTTACCATAATGTGTTATGTGTTATGTTGAATTTTTACCAATAGTTATCAGCTACAATCATACATGTATATATCAAATATCATTTATTGTTAAACAACTTCAAATTTTTTTATTATCAATTCTTTTTTAATGAAATCTTTATATAAACATTAAAAAGTTTCTTATGTCATCGGTGTAACAAGTGTATTTTTAGCATTGATTCCTGATGCTGCATCAGGTTTGTACATAGGTCTCTGACTGCTTGCAATTTACAGGCACGTATATAATTAATTTATTCCTTATATCTAGGGATGTCAATGAATAGTCGACTATTTGACTATCAGTCAAATGGACCAATGATGGAAAAATGAAACAAATGCAAAAAAGGAGATGTTAAAGAATTCTCAACTCAAAATTGTAAAGCGTCATTCATTAAACCATTTTAGTATCCGACCTTAGACGAATAAAAGCTTAAACACAGTCACAGTATATAAATAAGTTTCCACATTGTAAACACAGAAATTACAGTAATTACATACCGCGATAATTATATCTCAATTAATGACCTTTTTTGTTATTGTAGTAAATTATGCAGTGCTTTACTGGACTTCGAAAATTATTAATTGGACCTGTACCGATTTAAAATTTATGTACCAAGTATAAATTTATTTATTACCTCTAAGAATGTTTAAACTATAATGTTTTGAAACTTCGATAATTTAATATTAAAACAATAATCTCGACCCCTTTTCCAATTTATTTTAAATTAGCTTTAAAATCACTGTGCTGACAATTCTCTAAGAGTACTAGACCATTTTATGAATGTGATTTACGAAAATTCATACATTTTGGAGAATCAATTGCTTGTGTAAATCTATTTCATTTCTACATCTTATCCCAACTTAAGGATCATCTAAATATCAGTGTGTAATACAAAGAATCTGAGCATTTAATGTTACTTTTTAAGTTAATTTACTAAAAGGGTTTCTGATTTTTATAAATGATATTGATGAAATTTTTAAACTTCTATTTTTATTTGCAAATGGGAATACATTGAATTGAGATTTTTAAAAAGTGGGAATAGCTAGAAGACACCGTTAGATACATGTATAAGAATAAGACTTTCTTGTACCATTTTAAATTGAAAAATAAAATACGAGTACATGTATATTGTCTTGCAAACACATTGTATAGGAGACTTGTCAAAAACCTTTAATAATTTATTTTTTAGTAATACTTAAATACATGCATAATAAGCAATGCATTTCCTGCTGCTTATGATTTTTACTAAATTTATTTCTTTACGTTTTTACTTCGGTATTCTTGGTGGTTTACAACTTTGTATCTAAAGAAACTGGTTTTTCATGCAAGAGCGATTTAGCGCTCACTATAAATACTTTTACCAGGGAATGTTCAATTAATGCGACGTTCGTTACAAAGAATTGCAGGTTGTTTTGTGTCTTTGGCTCTCCCTGCCCTCCAACCCTTGCATTAATTGTTTATCTTGTAAAAGTTATGAGCTTGATTGAATGTTTTGAATAAAGAAGTGATTTGTAACGAATGCAGCAATCCTAAAGTATGTTCAGTTTCTTTGTTTTTCAATAAATTAGTCAAAAAATATTTATTTGCGGAGGAGTGAAACGAGGGAGAAAAATAAATAAGTAGGTATTACTTCTTTTATTGCTATTTATTATGACAAGACCTTGTGTCCTCTCCCTTTCCCACCAAGACATTTAAATCTATAAATAATATCCCCAACCAGGAAGTAAATTACAACTGTTACAGATAACGAAAGTCTCGCCTCAAATCTCATTCTCACATTCCAAAGTAAGTAAATAAAGTCATTTAAAGGTCATTCATAAAAGCTGTAAGTAATAAGCTCATTGTAATTATTTTATGATTGGAGAAATGCTGGGGGAGGGGGATTTGAATACTTGTTGTGCCAGAGTTCATGTGTTTCAAAGATAATAAATGTTAAAAACTTGTATGGAGATATAAATATGTCATTGTCCTTGTATTAATTTTATCCCTACTTCTTGTATCATAAAACACATTCCCATGTCTCCTTCATTGTTCATGATTTTATCATTTTCAGATGGCATTATCTAAAATGGATGTTCCCATCAATGCCCAGCACTTTTTAGAATGCGGCATTAAAGAATGTAAAAGAAACTGTGAGCTCTACTGCAACCCTTGTCATCAAAGACTTTGCAAACAATGCAGCGAGGAACATCTGAAAAGTCCAGAAAACAAGAACCATGAGGTGGTACTTTACCAGCAACGCAAACGACAACTTCCTGTGGAGAAATGCAAGAACCATCCCACTAAAGATGTGGACATGCTCTGTAGAGAATGCCAAGTTTCAGTATGTTCCAAATGTGCCACACAGCAAAAACACTGGGGGCATATATTCACTGATCTAGAGACAATTTATTCCGAAAAATATGCAGACTTTCAAGAGGAAATCTTCAAAATCCAAGAGTATTTTCTCCCCACATCACAAGATTTACAGAGAGAAATTAAAAAAGATTCCTCAGAAATCAAAAATATCATAGACATCATTAGAACATCCATGAAGTCTGAAGGTGAATCCCTAAAAAGTCTGGTGGACACAGTCATATCTGAGAACGTGAAGCAGTTAGACCAGATAGAGCATTCACTGTTAGAAGATCTAAACACCCAAGACAAGACCATGGATGATTACATCACTTATCTTAATAACCTTGTCAAAGAGCTACACAGATGCCTATCCTCTACAGAAACCCAGAAATTAATGTCCGAGAAGAAACCAAAGATCCGATCCATACCAGAGACAACAAAACCAGTCACACCAGAATTTACTGCTGGTCAATACAACAAAAGTGATGTCACCAAATTACTTGGTAAAATACATACCCCAAACACTAAAGCTGAGAAGAAAGAAATTAGGCCCATTGAAAGTGTCTACAATACAGCAATGAAACCTACACATAAACAGATGAAAGAAGACAGAGAGAAATCTGACAAGAAACATACACTGTCTCTATCTGCCTCTGTCACCAAGGTCAGGGAGTTCAATGTACCAGGTGTTGATAATGTATACCATGTATCACAAGATCAATCAGACAGACTCTGGATCAGTGACAGTAATGGTAATCTTGTCCAAACAGATCTACAGGGGAATGTGATACAGAAGATAAAGACCACTGGTACAGATCAAGGTTACCACACAGTCACACAGGACAGAGATCTGATCTTTACAGACCAAAACAAGAAAGTCATAAATAGGATAACACAGGATAATAATATCACTGAATTCATTAAAACTGGAGACTGGTCACCACTCAGCATACACTCCTCCCACATCAATGGGGACTTACTGGTGGGGATGTGGAAGGGTGAAGGTAAAGTCACCAGGTACAACAAGATGGGCAAAGAACTACAGAACATTCAGAAGGATAACAAAGGACAGGGACTGTATAATAGGCCACACTACATTACAGAAAACATCAATGGAGATATCTGTACATCAGACTTTTATAAAGGAGTAGTGGTGGTGAATAAATCAGGACAACACAGGTTCTCCTACAAAGGTCAGAAGTCATTGTTCGGTCCCTATGGAATCTGTACTGATGTCCTCGGTCACATCCTGGTGTGTGTTGTTGACAGTCACACTGTTTACCTCCTTGATCAGGACGGTCAGTTCTTGTCTCTATTACTCACACCACAACAAGGGGTAATCCTTCCCCGTAGTTTGTGTGTGGATGATGAGAACAATCTCTGTGTGGGACTAGGTCACACCAACACACTGACAGTGTACAAGTATCTACAGTGATTATTATTCTGGCATTAACAAAAGATTTATGGTGTATAAATGTATGAAAATATCCACCATAATTTTTGTTACTTTCTATAAAAGTCATGACTACATTTTGTAATTGTTTCATAAAATCAACTGTCTAGAATCACCATTGTTAATACTTATAACAAAAAAAATTACACTATGATATTTTACTTAGTATGTATATTTGAAGAGTTTTACCATAATGTGTTATGTTGAATTTTACAAATAGTTATCAGCTACGATCATATATATTTAACAAGAGGCCCAAGGGCCTTGAATCGCTCTTCTGATAAATTGTACAACCTATCACTTGTATTTGAAGCCTCTAACCCTAAGTATCCTAAGACCAAAGTTGCATCACCTGACAAAGTTTGATGATTCTTGCCAATTAGGACTACTTCTTGGTCTACATTCTTGGAAAACCCAAAATACATCAACTGACACAGTTTGATTATTCTAAGCCAATAAATACCTACGATACTTAAATATAGCCATAAAATGAAGAAAGTAGGTCACCGTGACCTAATTTTTGGTTGGCATTCTCTAAAAACCCAAGATGCATCAACAGACAAAGTTTGATGATTCTAAGCCAGTAAGTACCAGAGATACTTAAATATAGTCAAAAAATGTCGAAAGTACCGTATATACTCGCCTATAAGTCGGTCCGCCTATAAGTCGGTGTGTTTAATAAGCCTATATTTCAGAGGAACTAACCTCATATAATACCATTCATTTTATAGCTCGCCTATAAGTCGGACATAGAGTTTTGAACAAGATATTAACTCTCAAAAATCCGACTTATAGGCGAGTATATACGGTAGGTCACCATGACCTACATTTTAGTGGACATTTTTCAGAGTCCAAAGATGCATCTGCTGACTAAGTTTGATGATTCTAAGCCAATAAATACCTGAGATATTCAAAAGTAGGTCATCTTGACCTACTTTTTCAAATTCCAAAGTGAAAACCCAAGATGCATCAACTGACAAAATTTTATGAAAACCAAGTCAGTACCGGATTTTACTTAAATATAGCCATAAAATGTCGAAAGTAGGTCACTGTGACCTAATTTTTGGTCGACATTCTGTGAAAACCCAAGATGCATCAACTCACAAAGTTTGATGATTCTAAGCCAATAAGTACCAGAGATACTTAAATATAGCCATAAAATGCCGAAAGTAGGTCACCGTGACCTAATTTTTGGTCCTCACTCTTTGAAAACCCAAGATGCATCAACTCACAAAGTTTGATGATTCTTAGCCAATAAGTACCGGAGATACTTAAATATAGCCATAAAATGTCGAAAGTAGGTCACCGTGACCTAATTTTTGGTCGTCACTCTCCGTAAACCCAAGATGCATCAATTCATAAAGTTTGATGATTCTAAGCCAATAAATACCTAAGATACTTAAATAAAGCCATAAAATGCCGAAAGTAGGTCACCGTGACCTACATTTTGGTCGACATTTTTTAGAGTCCCAAGATGCATCTCCTGACCAAGTTTGATGATTTTAGGTCTGAATGGAATCAAAATATGCCTTTTACACAATTTGAAAACATATGCCAGCAAAATTCTAAAAGTAGGTCACAGTGACCTACTTTTTCTTAAATATGTTTTAAGGTCCCAAGATGCAGCAACTTACAAGATTTGATGATTCTAATCCTTTCAGTGCCTGAAAGAATGGGATTAAATGTTTTAAAAAGGTAAAGTCATAAAGTTCAAAAAGTAGGTCACAGTGACCTACTTTTAAGTTGACATTGTTTAAGGACCCAAAATGCATCAACTGACTAAGTTTCATGATCATAGACCTTAAAGTGTCCAAAATATGCCTTCAAATCAATTTGAAAATAAATGCCGGCAAAATTTAAAAAGTAGGTCACCGTGACCTAAAGTTACAAATTTAGTTGAGGCATTATAACTATACACTAAGTTAGTTTATTTGATACCCAACAGCAGAGAAGAAGATTTTCAAACATTTTATGCATTTTCATTATATAATCAATAGAGCCCCGCCCTAACAGCAGAACCCCTGACCCTGGGGCCATAAAATTCAAAATTTTGGAATAGGTACTCTTGCTCATCATTACTATGTGTTTAGTTAGTTTATTTAATACCCAGGAGCAGAGAAGAAGATTTTCAAACATTTAATGCATTTTCACTAATATAATTATAATAGAGCCCCACCCAACACCAGAACCCCTGACCCTGGGGCCATGAATTTCAAAATTTTAGTAGAGGACGCAATGCTTATTACATTCATATCAACAGTTTGACTGCTTGATGTCCTGAAGTAAAGAAGAAGATTTTTAAAGATTTCATTCATTTAAGTGGTTTTGGCCCCACCCTGCAGGCCCCAGGGGGGTGAGGACTAAAAAATTCAAAATGGTTAAATTGGTTCAGTGGTTTCAGAGAAGAAGCTGAACATGTTCAAATGTTAGTATTTACATTTGCATTATTCTGTCTTAGATGAATCTATTAAAGAGAAACTATGTTCAATTCTGTGTGAACTTTATTTGGGAGTCAGAAGTCATAGCGCAACCGAATCGCTCGGCGATATCTTGTCTACATATATTTCTGTCTGTTTTCGGAACTACCAAGTTTAAAACGATGAAAAAGATAAAATAACTGACACATATAGATATTTTCATTCAACAGATGTTCAAAAGATCTTCTTTTGATGTGAAGAATTTTTTAAATACTATAATTACAGCCTAAAATCGGACTTACCTTTTTAACCCGGAATTCCTTTGAAGTTACGGTATGTTAGCTAAAACAGGGGATATCACCACTTTTGATTTCAAATATATATTAAAACATAGGTAATCAGAGACTACAGAGCTCACCTCAACGTGTGTTGTCTTTAAGTAAGGCAAATTAAGTCACACAATTAACCAACAAAAAGTGTACATCCAAAAATGCAAAATTTATGCAATTTTGATACTTTGGAATAGACCTATATAAAAACTTAAAACTAGTTTTTCATCATGAAAATGTAATTAAAATCCAGCATCTGAAGCAAGATTGAGAGTTTTCATCCCTTGATGCATCATTTGTGCAACTGGTTTATATAAGCCTTATAGTTTCTTGGTGATAGACTTGCACCCATAACTTTTATGAGGTCTATTATCTGGAAAATGTATGTCGAATTCAGCATCTGAAGCAAGTCCATTAGTGTGCATCCTAAGATGTATCATCCATGCAAGTTTGGTCAACATAGGGCTTAAAGTTACTTGCAAATGAAACCTGTATAATAAAATTAACCTTTCCACTAATCTAGAAAATGTTGGTCAGATTCAGCATCCAAAGCCAGCCTAGTAAAATGCACCCTTAGATGTACCATCCATGCAAGTTTGGTCATTATAGGACTCAAAGTTACTTGGAAATGAATCCTGCACCATAAACTTTAACATGTTTACTCGTCAGCCAGCCTAGTAAAATGCACCCTTAGATGTACCATCCATGCAAGTTTGGTCATTATAGGGCTCAAAGTTACTTGGAAATGAATCCTGCACCATAAACTTTAAAATGTTTACTCGTCAAGAAAATGTAGGTCAGATTCAGCATCCGAAGCAAGTCTAGTAGAATACATCCTAAGATGTACCATCCATGCAAGTTTGGTCATTATAGGGCTCAAAGTATCTTCGATATGAAACCTTCACCAAAAACTTTAACCTGTTCACTCGACCGGAAAATGTAGGTCAGATTCAGCATCTGAAGCAAGGCTGGTAGTATGCATCCTAAGACGTATCATCCATGTAAGTTTGGTCAACATAGGGCTTGTAGTTACTCGGAAATGAGACCTACACCAAAAACTGCACCAAAAATGTTAACCTGGACCAAAAACATTAACCCGGTCATTCCTTTGATGAAATTGCAGCATCTGAAACTTTGACTGGTACAATGAAACACACTAGCAACATCTTCCATGCATGTCTAATCAATATAGGACATAGAAGTACTTAAAAAGAAAACTGCTCCAAAAAACTTAACCTTAACCCGGGACGCCGACGCCGACACCGACACCGAGGGTATCACATAAGCTCCCCCCAACTTTGTTGAGGTGAGCTAAAAATACTAAGATTATTCTCAGTGGGTATCATTGTTCTTACATTATAAACACAGAATTCTTGAACTGGACTGCTGAACACCATTGTATAAAATATTCAAATGTTGAAGCAAAATGAACTTTCTAACCAAACAACTTCTAATGCATTGCGCGTCACAACATAGCAATACGGTGGCCCGTTCGTGTAATATATGCAGTTTTATTCAGAGTTCGTCTCAAAAGTAAATATAAGTAATAAACAAGAATGTTAAAAAATTCACTGGGAAATGAACTTTTAGTTAGTACATGATCAAATCAACTGAGAAGCCCTTCTGGGTTCACAGGATTTGATCATGTGACCAACTAAAAAGTTCATATCCCAGAGAACTTTTTTAACATTCTTGTTTATTTCTTAAAAACAAGACGCATGATGGATGAAAACAGATATCAATAGGTCACCTGAGTGACTCAGGTGACTTAAAAAGGTCTATAACTTGGATTTTTTTTTTATAAAATTAGTTATGAATTTGAAAATTGAATTTGTTTTAGTCTTCTGGTGTCTATATTAATGTCATTTTGTGATTATTTAATGACCTGATGGGTTTTATCTTTCATTTTTATACTTCTGATTTGTTATTCATGTCATTCAACACACCGCTTTTTTAGAAATTCATCCACAACACTATTACGTTTTTCTCATGTGAAAATCAACAATCTGTGGTTTGCACCAGAATTAATTGTAGATATAATTGATGCAATTTTATTCTGAAGTTATTATTCATTGTGAGCATTTTCTGGGATATTGATGTATTGCTACTGCTATTTTCTTTTGTGGATTCATCTACTGACACATTCGGATGCTTAAAATTCTGAGACTGGATGCCAGTTAGATGACAATTGAGCTCTGCTTGACATCATAGAAAGTAATGCATTCATTTTAGAGCAGTACATTTTTACCCTTTTCTTGCATTCTCTCCTTGTGTGTTTGAAACCATGATCTTTTTTGATCGTCTATTCCGTTTTTCTTTTCCAGCAGGTTCTTGGCTTTATTCATCTGATTTTCTGTTGCCCTCATGAATGACTCCTCTTTCTCCAGCTGCTCAATTTCTATGATGTCTTTTTCCAACTTTTTGATCTTGTCTCTGTACTTTGATATCACCTCTGAAATGGATTGATGTTCTATGTATTAAATATGTATGATTTTTCTTTTTAGAACTTTCCTACTTTTTTTAGCATTTCACATTCTTAAAAGAATTTAACTTTATAGAAATGAACTACAATATACAAATTTCAAGAATTATTCACAAAAACTTTTTGTCCCAGTTTGAAATCCAAGTAATTTTTTTGGCTGATGTACAAAAATTCTAAATATAAATGTAAATACACCAATTTTTATGTGCTTTATGACAAGAGATACAGTATTGGGAGTAAATAAAGACACAAAAAATAAGAATATTTCTCATAAACAAATGCTTCAATGTTACAATACTTGATTTCTAAATATCCTGCATACTGGATAGTGTGAGCATACCTTGAGGTACGATCCTCGTCTTGAGTGGAGTTCTGGCTTTTTTGACAACCTCTTTTAGCAGTTTTCTCTCTTGCTCTCCGACCAATGTTACTGATCTAGAGTAAAAATAAAATAAAATACACTAAAAATAAAATGAAATACATTAAAAAATCATTGCTGATGTAGTTTCCTTTTCCAAAACAAAAAATTACCACTACAATTTTTGTAAGTATGCTATCAATCTGTGACAAATGAATTACTTACCTCCCCTTGCGGCCTGCTCTAGCTGTTCTTCCCACTCTGTGGACGTAATGTTTTATGGTGTTGGGCATGGTAAAGTTTATCACCTGACAAGGAAAACATCTCTTTAGATCAGATATACAATGTATGTAACATTATAAATCAACATCCACCACTCTATTTGACAAGATCATGATATTGTTCTTAAAGCAAGAAAATGACTTACAGTTTTGACACCTTCAATATCCAGTCCTCTTGCTGCCAGGTCTGTGGCTAATAATACATCTACATCTGATTCCTTAAACCTTTTTAATGTCTCCAACCTCTGAAATAGCAATGAAAATCTCTAGTTTTCTATACTGTACTGTTATCAGCTAGGGTAAATTGGTAAAGACTTTGTTTTTAGATTTAATTATTAATGTGAAAGAAAAGAGTCGTTTCTCAACACAAAACTTAGCAGAGAATATGATTTAAATTTATGTGTAGTTCTGATAAAAGTAAACTAATCTTTTCCAAAAAGTCAGCTAAATTTTAAAAGAATTCTTACCTGGGCTTGAGACAGGTTGCCATGAAGTTCGCCCACATTGACGCCCAGTAAGCCGAGAACAATGTGCATTCTGTGGGCCTGTTTCTTTGTCTGTATGAACACAATACAGTGGTCTCTGAAGGTACGACTGACTAATGCTGTAAAACAATTTTATGTATTTTTAAATATACAGATGAAAACACTGTGCTGACTAAAATATTAGTTACTAACTACTTTGTTTTACAAAGATTCAATGCTGTATTCACGGTCAAATGCAAAATTCTTGTTAAAATAAAAATTGTGTGAATTTCACACTTGTCCTTTAAAATTCATAAAATTCATGCAAAATTTTATAATACAGATGACTCTTTTCTCATAATATTCATATGAAATTCCCTTGAGACACATTTGGCTGTGTACACATTAATCAATTTAAACAATATTTTATTCATTGTACACATAAAGGTGCCCTACATGCTATGATGGCCTCTCTGTCCCCCTCCCTGTTGGGTCGTATCCTGATAAACTCCTGTCTGAGCCCCAGGGCCACGTCTGTGTTCTGGTTGACGAAGATTTTGACTGGTTGCTTCAGGGAGACGGAGGCCAGATCCTGCACGGCTTCTGTCATGGTGGCCGAGAATAACATGGTCTGTCTGGATCTGGCACACTGACGGATAATCTCATTCATCTGCTCCGCAAAGTGCTCATCCAGCATTCTGAGGAGGAAAGAGAGACATTTATATCTGGATCTTTGATGAACAAAACAGTACATGTATCTAGTCTTATACAGAATACTTCATATTTCATTGAAAAGCCTTCTATCAATGTCTAAATATAAGCAATAAATGTCAGTGGTTACTCAGTCTCAAAAAAATAACATTCAGTAAATATTTAAAAAGCATTTATCAGTCATTGAAATCTGAATTCCATCCTATTTCTTACATTATATGAAGTGAAGTAAAACAATCTTATAGGGAACACACATATACAAGGCAAGCATGAATGGGTGTAAATTACTTTCCTGTGCAAATCCTACCTGTCAGCTTCATCTAATACTAGAATTTCTATGTTCCTCAGTGAGAAGTTGGGAGAGTTGTGTAAGTGGTCTATCAGTCTACCAGGGGTGGCAATAACAACATCTGGATTCATGCGTAGAGCTGCCTCCTGTGCTTTAATGTCTAAACCACCTGCAAATCACAATTCTGAGCAATTAGTCCACAGAAAAATGAATCACATTACTACATAAGTCTACAGAAAAATAATATACCGGTAATCAAATAAATCTATCTGAAATGAAGTAAAATGTAAGTGCTGGGGGAAAGCCTCCGAAATTTTCTTAGAATAAATGGAGAAAAGGGTACGCTTAAAAGGAGAGTGTGTTTATTACCAGCTGATAGCACTGTTTCTATGTTGGTGAACTGAGCTAACTGCCTGGCCACTGTGTGAACCTGAACCGCTAACTCTCGGGTCGGCACCAGAACCAGGACTCGGGTGGCAGCCTCCTGCTGTGTCCGGTACAGCAACCGTTCCAGAATAGGAAGCATAAAGGCCACTGTTTTACCTGGAGAGATAAAAAAATGCAATAAGTTATCACTTAATTTAAACTTAAAACTACTGATTTAAAGAAAACAAACTTCTAAAAGACTGTATTATAATGCAACAAATGCCACTGATAAGTCATGAATATATTTTTTTTAATCCTTTTTCATAAGAGTTCAAATGCAACACACATGTATGTCACTGATATTGTTTGAATGTGTCTGATACAATATATTCTCAATTCTAATTTTTTAAAGCATCTTTACCTGATCCAGTGACAGCACAGGCACAGACATCTCTACCCAGGAGTGCAATTGGAATGGTGGCAGCCTGGATTGGAGTGGGCTTAGAAAAATTCATCTGACCCAGACCCTAGCAAAATAATAGTAGAACAAATACATTCACTGTATTTTAAGGTGCAAACTAAATTTTAAAAACAGCACCATAATTTCTCTCCATATGTAAAAAAAAAATTTCCCAATGTCAAATTAAAGTATATTCAAACCTTCATTAATGGCCGCGAGATATTCATGTCTTGAAATGTCAATTTCTCATCATAAGAATCCACAGTTTCTGAGAACTCCACTTTTTCCTTTTCCTTAAAATATACATAAAAATAATTCCAACTTCCCAAAAATCATGATTTCATCATTATTTCAGAATTCAAATTTTAATTGATTTCAACACTCAACTTCATTCTTCATGAATACATATGCAAAATCTAATGGTTTTGCGAGAAATACAGGAGCATTTAATAGCAAGACATTAGATGATTTTTAATTCATTTTATAACTTGCACTGAAAAAATAAATTAAGCCAGGAATTCTTTTAGAAAACAATATTTACTTCTTCACTGTCTGAGCCAGGTCTTTTCTTTTTTCCTTTTTTCTTTTTCTTTTCCTTTGTTTTGATTGTGTCTGAAAAAATATATTTTTAAGAAGTTACCCAATATCTTTACAAGAAAAAAGATTGAGGAAGAAATACATGTACTTGTATATTTATCTTATCACTTTATAGTCAAGTATGGACTGTTTAGAAAGGAGACATCACAAATTATCAGTTTGAGTGTGTCTAAGGGTGACAACTCTACTCAATTCTGATAAATATGTGATGTCTTTCTTCTATACTGCCTGTTAATATAGTTTTATGATCCTATAAAAATCTTAATGTAGTAAAATAGAGAAGAAGATATGAATCAAACCTTGTTTTGTTCTCTTATCCCTTTATTACTCTGATTCTATACTGTAAACCAACAATTATTCGCGACAACTTTATTTCACGATTTACCAGAGATAAATTGGTTCGCGATTAATTTTCGCAATCATGCCTTTTCCAGATTTGTTTTAATAGACACATACTCTTAAATGACCGGTTTGTGGCGAGAAATATTCGCGACGACGAGGCTCTCGTGAACTTCACGAAAATTCTCACATGCAAATAAAAGTTGGTTTACAGTATTTTCAAAAATTATATGTCAGCAGAAAACTTAACATTATTGTCTGAATACATTGTTCACATATCCTAGTGGGATGATCCCACTAATATCAATTATATATATGAGTTGTCTCTTTTACTACATTTTCTTTTCATCAAAAGAGAAGAACACAGTTGTCAACCTGCATGCTCCCTTATGCTAATTTACTGTCATCTAAAGGGAGGAAAAATATTTGTATCTCTCAGTCTGCACACTAATTTGTGCAATTTCATGTCATCTAAAGGTAGACGACACAATTGTCACCCTTCACACAAGGAATATATCACAAATTGTCTGCCTGTATGTGACATGCTCAAAACCAATGAAATAGACTGTACTTTTCTGATTAAAGATTCAAAGAAAAAAACAACACACCTGTCCTCATTTCTTCATCTGAAGATTCATCTTCTTCCTCTTCAATATCTTCTTCATCACTGTCCATAATTTCTTCCAGTTTCTCTCCCTTTAAGTAAAAATTGAAAACTAACATTACATTTCCTGTTGCAATAAGAATATCTCAATGAACTTAAAATAGTGGCTGTTAATGAACCATTAATTTATAGAATTAAAATTTCAATACAATAACATTTAAGAAATAATAAAATTTAAAACACCTTTTTCTGTTGTTTTCTTGCTTTGGCTATCTTTTCATCTAAAGTTGTTGCATGTTGTTTTCTTCTCGCATGTCGCAGGGCAAAATCAAAATCAAAATTGGCAGATGGGTCATACTATAAGATACAAATGCATATATTCAAGGAAATTCTGTAAAATACTTTTCTTTTGAGAACTTTAATTTTTGGTATATATATTTGATATGCAGTCTGCCACCCAAAGGTTCTCATCTGTATATATTTTTTTTTATTATTTTAGGTAATTTACAAGAATAAACAAAGTTGCTGATATTTTTTTTATTCCTGTTGATAAATAACAAATTGCATATCCATAACTTGAGTGAAAGTGAATTTTAAAATGCATTTTGTACCACGGTTAAAACTCAAGAACTTTAGATATCAAAATGAAACTTTCATTAGTCTTTGCTTTTTAAGTACTTTTCTGTTTCTTTGCTGTCTATAAGAATTATAAAGAAAACAAAAATAAAGCTAAGGTTACAAAATGCTTATACGAGGGGTAATCAAAAAGTTTGTGGACTGAGGCTATAAAATTGGAACTATGTAATCTGTGCCTTTAAATTTTATTTGGAAAATAAAACAACAATAAATAAAAAAATGTTGAAAAATTTAGCTTGATATGTTCATTATTTGCCAAATTATTATAAAATAAAAACGACATTATTATTGTCATTATATGATCATCAAGAGCTGTCGCCGTTTAGTTTCATGACGTCCGACTATATCATTGTTTTTCAATGTCTGCCTCTTCCACCTCATACTATTATTTTGATGAGATTCCCTGGAGCTGAGTAAGGACAAAAACTGGCCTTGCTTAAATGACTTTAAAATGTCATGAACAGCGGCTTTAAATGAATACAATATTCCAAATGAATATCTACATTGGAAGAGATCCTCGCTTGATTGTGCCAGCATTATGCTTTTGGGAGTTCAATATCAACAACACATGATCCAGATTTCAGGTACATGTAACTGTCATTATCAAGATACTATAGAGAGAAAAGTTAGATGCAGGCTGGCAAGATGCATGGTTCAGACATTCAACTCTTCTTTTTGCTGCAGAATTTTTTTCTATTATATATTTTGACATTAAATTAATTAAAATTTAAAATGGTATATGTTATCTTAATATAGAAAGAAGGAATGAGTAAACATACATTGAAAATTCATAAATGCATATATAAATTATAATCAAAAAACATATGGCTGAACGAGGAATCAAACCCGGGACTCCTGCATTACTAGTCAGGTGCTCTATAACCACTGAGCTATCCAGGCCGCTGTCCTCAGTCCAGCTAAAATTTCTACATAAGGAACACTACATTTTGGCATAATATTTTGAGATTGCAGTTTTAACATACAGAGAAACATTGAGAAAATTTTATATTAAAAAACAATGCACTCTTTGCATTACCAACTGAGCTATTCTGCCACTGGCGATCAAACCCAATGTCCTGAGCAAATAAATAAATAAATGTGTTAATAACGTAAAGCATAAAAGGCTTTCAGTTTGTAATATATCGGTATGGAAACAAAAAATAACTCTGCAATGTTTTTCGACCAAAATTGCTCTAGGTCTATAGTTTAAACCAGATGCCTTTAATTACTCCAACGAGCTCCGTGCGTAATGACATCACAACTGTGAGATGTCATGCGACTTTGTGTGAATAGCTGATCAATTTTTTACAGTGTTTTGAAAGTACAACTGCGCTCGCCCCAACGGTCACACCGTAAAACATATTATATATATGTATTGCTTAAGGTAATTAACACAAATAAACAAAGTTGCAGATATTTTTCATTCCTGCTTATAAATAATAAATTGCTTATCCATTACTTAAGTTAAAGTGAAAGTCAGAAATGCATAAGTACCTGGTCAGTAAAACTGAACTTTGTATTAAATTCACTGTCATTAGTCTTTGCTTTTTTCTTCTTTTTCTGTTTCTTTGCTGTCTATAAAAATCACAAAGAAAACAAAACATTAAAGATAAGCTTAAAAAATGTTCAGGTAGCTGTCAATATAAAGAGACTACAAAAAGAGAATTCTAATAAACCGGGACATCACACCAAAGCTTTATTTCCTGTAGAATTTTTTTCTATGTAGTTAAAGGACCGTGGCTATTATTTTAGCCGGATTTGTAGCCAGTGGTAAAACATAAAATGAAAATTGATAAATGCATATCTAATGACAAACATATGTTGAAATAAGACGTCAAAAACCTGCAAATATTACAATTACACACAACATATAGGCCCATGACACTAGACAGACAGTCCAGCTAAAATTTCTACATAAGTGTTGTATGGAAAGGAGGAATGAGTGAACATACGGGACACACACAGGAATTACAAACCACTGAACTAGTTATTGACTATAGAGTAGAGTACACATCTAACCAATTAAATTCCTACATTAGGAACACTCCATTAGTAATTAATATTTTGAGGTTGCAGTTTCTACATATGGAAATTAATAGAAAAAAAATGCACTTTTTGCATTTGTACCAACTGAGGTATCCGGCCACCAGGAATTGAACCCGACTGACTGCCACAAATACAACACTGTGTTCAATGGGTGGCACCTTTGTTCTATGACATATATGGCAATAAAAGTGGTACTTGGTTCAGTGCCAATTTCTTGCCATGTCTTCTGTCTGGTTGTCCATCCCATTTTTTTTTTTTTTTTAATAGCTACAGATCAGTAGATCCCCATTGCTTTACGTTTTTTCATTCAACTTCTCGAATTACATCATGGCGAAAATAATTAGATTAAACTGTATCAACCAAATATATAAGATTCCTCAGATGTAAACAAAAACACGTGGGTATGACCATATTCTTGCTGGGCTGTTCTCGTGCTAAAATACCGTGAGATTTTCAACATATATATTAATTCAGTAATATCGACTCAAGTCACCTGAATTTCATCGTTTTCACTCTCGGAACTTTCTGGTTCGACTGATATTTCTTCGTCATCTCCAATAGTCCCAATGAACCCGAGTTTCCTCAAATCCGCCATCTTTAAAATGTTATTTCTATAATCATTTTCGTAGTATTAACAATCAAAATTTTTAGGAAGTAAAATAAAGTATCTCTAAATACACAGGTTTAAAAAAGTGCTTGACATATTATGATATGTGAGAGATATTCGATAACTCGTTAAAATTGTAGATATATGAGAAAATAACTTCACCGCTAGCTTTACATGTGATAAAAATAATTTGGCGGGTAAACCGTGTGGTCAGCAGAAAAAAGTAAACAAATCGCTGCAAACATGGGAATTTTAGGTTTATCCAAATTACTTGGCGATTATGCCCCGTCTGCTATGAAAGAAAATGAATTCAAGAATTATTTTGGTAAAGTATAGTGGTATTTCCCGATAAAATGAGTTATTCAATCGGGTATTCATTCAATCAGCCATATTTTGAAAGTATTATGTTTCAAAGGTGCATTTTGTTGTACTTGAACACACTAAATTAAAATGTTCTTCAAGTAATTTTTAAACAAAGGTAGATCTAGTATATTTCTCAAGAGAATATAGATCTCAGATATCAAGCATTTACAAAATATGCAATGTTGTATTAAAAGGATGATTAAAACCAAATAACATGGAAAATTAGATGTTATTTCTTTCTTTGTCTGTGAAGTTAGATTAAGGTATATTGAAGGTGTTCTCTATATAAAAAAGGTTTGCGATTTCATATCTATTAAAACAGGAAAAAAAAAAATCTCTTTGGGGATCAAGCATATACTGCATTTTGTGAATACAAAAACTGAAAAAGTCATATACATTTTGTGAATACAAAAAGTCGCACAGTTCCTAAAAAGTGAAGATTAAATATGATCCCAATTTTTATCAGAGAGCTGTGTATTTGCAGCTTCTTTGGCTTTATATATGTTTAATTTATGTAACTTCTTACAGGCTCCTGGTCTGCAGCATAACACAGAGTAAATAAATGATTAAAGAGTATAAAAGTCTAAAATTGCGTGTGTTAAATTGATTGATTGCCTGCAAATGATTGAAGGAAAAAAAAAAAACAGATTGATTGTTGCTACAACTTACAGGAAAGAGAAAAAATATCTTTCAAAATAAAATGATGTAAACTTGAGAAATGTTACCATTTTTTGGTAAAAATTATGTATATAAATTAAAAATCATTGAATTTAATTTTTTTCCATTTAAATAATTATTTTATAATTTTCCTTCATATCAAATTATGCACCATTGTAAAGTGGAAATAATTATCCGAAATTGACATGTTCCGGTGCCAACACCTCTCCGAGAGACAGGTCACCGACAAAATGAAATTCGCCCATTACTGGCATTCACCGACATATATTTTGATAAAATTCATATAAAATAATTGTTAGATGTTGTGTTTTTTTTCAGATATAATAAACATTTAAATCAAACTGTATATAAAAATTGTGTGTTTTTTCTTTTTTTGTATATCCATCATAATGATTGTTGGTCTTACGCAAATGTATATATTGCTTCTTGTGAATCCAAGCAAGGTCAAAGGTCGGCAATATTGGGTGAGGTTTTTGATTTACCAGTGTAACATAAAAGATGTTGAAATGAATAAAAATTTTTAAATTCACATACATAAATTTCTCTAAATATTTTTTTTAATTTCCACATTTTATATTTTCTGTCAATGATGTACACACGTCTTTCGGTGACTTGTCTATTCAGTTTTATTGTTTTTAAAAAAATAAGCTAACATGCAACGTAATGTCACTTAGATGAGTTCATTTGCGGTCATGGGTTTCCACATGACACTAATACATTTTTTTATGTATAAATTGACAACCAGATGGAGTTAAAAACTCACCCCCAAATTAAATTTGAAAAAAAAATCGTTTGGAATAAAATATAAATTGAAAAGTATTTTTTTTTTTTCATGCGTTATACATTTATAAATTTACCTGCATTTACCAGTTTCTTATTGCTGTAAGACAAGATGGAAGTAACTTGATGAGTGAAGATGGAGAAACTACAAGGTGACTATAAGTAAAATTAATTGCTGAAACTTGATTTCTTTTTTTAATAAATAAAAACTAATAAATAAGAACTTTGAGATGCATTTTGTAAAAGTCATACCTGTCAACTCTCCCGAATTTATCGGGAGTCTACCGATTTTTAACCATCCCTACCGACTGTCTACCGAATTTTTTTTAAATGTCTTTTTTACCGATTTTAAAAAATTAGAATTTTTTACCTACTTTGGTTCGTAAAATACTTTGACTAGTCAACACAAAAATGGAGGTCATGCAGTGTTTTTTTTATTAATTTATTTTGTTAAATAAAAAATAATGAAAGAAAAAAATTAAAAGAAAAACTGTGCTAGCAGATGTAATTGCAGTTGTAATTGAAATAATTTTAAAAGTGTATATATCTGACATATATATCATATATGTGAAAATTTTTACACATACATATCGGTAAATAACAATATGGAAGTACTTGATACTTTGCTGCATATAAGTTTACAAGTGCCTAAGACAAAACTGTTTCTCCATAAACAATACAGTGATCAGGAAAGATGTAGCTACAGTACCCTATCATTAATTCAACAAGGAGAGGGGAACAATGGAAGCTAATATAAATGAAGAGTCTGAAGATTTCCCCACAGATTTTGAGATTCAATGTCTTAGTAAATTTGTAACACCGTGTGCCCCTGAAACTACAGAGCAACAAGACGGTGTCTTTAGAAGAGTTCTTTAAATTTAAAAAGCTAAACTGGGTAATACATTTCTAAATTAAAATTAGCACATTAGAACATTTCAAAATAAAGTATTATATTTAAAAATTCTGATATATGTTATGAGCTTAAAAGAAAAAATACAGGGTCCATGTATTTCATTCATACTAGATTACACATTATTTTAAGAATATAAGCATGAAGTTTTGACAATTATTTCAGATCTTTAAATTCAGGACACAACTCATGTTCCTTAGACCTAGTGAGAAAAATCCATTCATACATCTATTAAAAGCTTGAAAATCAGAAATCTGCAGAACCTTACTAATTTTTCTAATTGCCAAGTTAAACTACAACATTTGCCATGAATATTAAATAAATGATGCTCTTATGGACAGGCAGAATAGCTAGACAGTGAACATATTTTTTTTTATAATTTCAAAATTAAATTACATTGTACAAGTTTCTAAACAATGTATGAATAAACAGTAAATTTTATGAATTAATGATAATGTTTATATCATAATAAAGTCTTATCTTGTAAGTTGTTTATTTTTGTTCTGTAAAGCAGTGAAATGTGCGACTTTTGGTATTTGCAAAAGGTCTTTGCGTGTTTTCTCCCCCCAAAAAATTTGGCCATGTTGACAGGTATGAAAAGTAGTAGTGTAAGATACACAGCATCCTACTAGCTTGGGCTAGTGGGTTAACCCTTTTGCTCAATCTGTACAGCTCCTGACTGGCAAGCCAGAGGCCTCAGGTTCAATCCCCAGCAGAGGTAGATAAAATATCTCTTACATAATTCTGACTTCTCTCTTTCAGCCATTTGATGGGAATGTTCTACAGAACCATTCGTATGGTAGAGAATGGTATCAAACCAGTCTATGTATTTGATGGTAAACCACCAGAAATGAAATCAGGGGAGGTAAAAAAATATCAGAGTTGTATACTTGCAGGGACCAACCTAGACCCAAAATTTAGGGAGACTTCACTTCTCCCTCAGGGAAATTTAGGAAGAAGTTTTGAAATTTAGGGAGACTTCTTGGCACGCGTGACGCCCATTGATCATTATAAACTTTTTAAAAATGAAACTATTTCTTTGTTTATAACTTAAAATACATTTCAATATTTTTTTTGTATTGACATCCTAGTAAAAATAATTTAAAAAAAAGAAAATAATTGAGAATCTGAATTTTTGTTTCCAATTACAAGGTATATCTAGCAAAAAAAAAAAAAATCCAATGACAATGTAAATTAAGTTTTTTTTCCTTTTATTTCTTGCATTATATGCACAATTAACTTTTAAATTCTATCACATTTTAAATTTTCAACCTCAATGCATAGTCATAATTTTGTTATTTTCTCTTCAAAATTTGTTTTCAATATTTATTTTTTTTTTTCTGAAAAAAGTTATGATGTACTACATACGCATGCTGATTGAACTCTGTGTATCAGATGTGTAATTTCTTTAGACGGTCAATAACTCCACAATATAACAGTAAAAATATGTCTGTATTCACAGCATGAATTAATTATTTAACAATAAAAAGATCTAAAATCCTCTTCAACATCTTTGGCATGACATTGATAGTTGACCAGCTGTTTTGCATCTGGTTGTGCATAACTTGTAACTATGGACTTTTTCATACCTGGAAGGGTAAAATCTAGAGGAGTTCCGACAGAGTATTCGACGCATTGGTCATCGGTAGCGAAACAGGTGCAAGTGTCCTGCTGTTTCGTTTATTTCAGCAGTAATAAAACCAGATTTATACAATACTGACGATTCTACCATGTTTCTTAATAGATTTTTTATGATTTTCAATAAAGGGTTTGCAAATGTTAAGGCGACTTAAACTTCGCTTTCATGATAAATTACGGCGAAGTTTGGAGCCCAAAAGCGACTATTTCGCCTCAGTCGCCCCCTAGGTTGGTCCTTGTACTTGTATTTTCCTTTGTATTTTAACTTTATTTCATGTGTGTAATGAAATACTAGTATGTATTAAATAATTTCTAATAGGAAAAAATAAGTATATTCTTCATAGGTTTGTTATTTGATGGCCCAATAGTGGACATATATTAATGAGGTTAGGTATTAAAGCCCTTTGAGAGTTGTACTGTTATGTACAACACGAATGTCAAATGAAGTACAGAAATTCTGTTCACTCAAAATCCATATTTGATTCAGCTGTCAATATTGGATGTGAGTATTAGTTGTTTTAGAAAAAAATAAAAACTATTGTCTTTTTCTAATAGCTTGCAAAACGAAAGGAAAGGAGAGAAGAGGCACAGAAACAATTAGAAAAAGCAGAGGAAGCTGGTATGTGAAGCCACACATGAGTAAAACAGGATGATGTATTTCAGATACCAACATTATAACTTGTACAGGATTGACTTTGGACTTGACTTTTGATCTTTAAGTTGTTCAGAGAGGAATAATTTAATCTGCTCATAATGGTCAATTCTGATAATCTTCCCTCTTTGATCATTTAGAATGAGATAAATGTTTCACAAACATCTCTTGTTTTGAACAGGTGATGAAGAAAACATTGAAAAATTCAACAGAAGATTGGTAAAAGTTTCCAAACAGCATAATGAAGATTGCAAGGAACTGTTGAAATATATGGGAATTCCATATATTGATGTAAGTAAATACTGCTGTATATAATTACCTTTTACAGCATTGAGAACTTGATTGTACATGTAACAAATGGTATCATCATAGGTAATAGGATGTTCTTTTGAAGTTCTTCTTAGCTACTCAGTGATAATGAAGCAGTTTTGAGGTGTTGAAGAATTTTCTGTAATTGTCTATTTTGCTGACAGGCCCCGGGTGAGGCGGAGGCCCAGTGTGCTGCCTTAGTGAAGGCCGGTAAGATTTACGCCACAGGGACAGAAGATATGGATGCTCTCACATTTGGTACCACTGTTCTGTTAAGGAACCTGACTGTTGCTGAGGCCAGGTATGAATTGGTCTACTGTAGATTACTTAATTTTCGCGACACTTTATTTTCACGAGATAGTCATTGACTCTTTATTAGTGAGACAAAATCATCACGAATTGTCGTCAATGCTCTATATAACCTTAAGGAATTCTATTATATGTGAGAATGAAATTTTCGCAAGCATATCATCTTGCGTAATCAAGCGAAAATAAAGTTCTTGCAAATAAAACGTGATTTACAGTATGTTTTGATATTTCTTTTTTACTGCTAAACAGAATTTTTCCCTTCAGGACCAGATAGGACTTTATCATCATTGATCTCTTTGAAGTTTTGCATTATTATTTTTGAGTTGTGTTAAGGGAGTTTCATGTTCTTATTTCTTCATGCAAGTTTCTTTTTCTGATTTTCTTTTGTTATTATAATTGAGGTGTTGTATTTTTAAGCTTTCGTCTTATTTATTTTTAGAAAATTACCAATCAAAGAGTATCACTACAACAGAGTGCTTGAAGAATTAGGACTAAATAAAGACGAGGTGAATTATTTATATTAATTAAAAATAATATTCTGTGTACCAAAGCTTTAAAAAATTCTGACAGCAACGTAAAAACTAAGAAAGTTCAGTTTAAACATTTTAGTTATATGTTGAAAGAGTTATGAACATATGAATTGTACATATATGATTATTTTTTTTGTACAGTTCATTGATCTGTGTATTTTACTGGGCTGCGACTACTGTGATTCAATAAGAGGTATTGGCCCAAAGAGAGCTATAGATCTCATCAAACAGCACAAGTCTATAGATGAAATACTCAAACATTTAGACTCCAAGGTCAGTGTCACATAAAGTGTAAAACATAAACAAAACTCAAAATTTTAAACTTTAGAAGATTTGTAAACCTTGAAACAATGTATTACATATAAAGTACAATATAGAAAAACTAAAGGCTTCTTTTAAAAGATTCATTATTAAAAAAAACCTTTTTCTTGTACAGAAATACACAGTTCCTGAAGACTGGATGTACAAGGTAAGAGAAATCATTTTGGTTTCCATTTTAGCTCACCTCGACGAAGTCGAGATGAGCTTATGCTATACCCCCGGCGTTGGCATCGGCGTCGGTGTCCCAGGTTAAAGTTTTAGGAGCAAGTCCATTCCCAAGTAACTATAAACCCTACCTGAACCAAACTTGCATGGATTATGCATCTAGGGATGTACACTACCAGACTTGCTTTGGATGCTGGATCTGACCTACATTTTCTAGATGAGTGACCAGGTTAAAGTTTTTGGAGCAGGTTAAAGTTTTTGGAGCAGGTCCATTCCCAAGGAACTATAAGCCCTACCCAGACCAAATTTGCATTGATGATGCATCTAGGGATGGACACTAATAGACTTGCTTCAGATGCTGGGTCCGACCTACATTTTCTAGATGAGTGACCAGGTTAAAGTTTTTGAAGCAGGTTAAAGTTTTTGGAGCAGGTCCATTCCCAAGGAATTATAAGCCCTACCCAGACCAAACTTGCATGGATGATGCATCTAGGGATGTACACTACCAGACTTGCTTAGGATGCTGGATCTGACCTACATTTTCCAGATGAATGACCAGGTTAAAGTTTTTAGAGCAGGTATATTCCTAAGGAACTATAAGCCCTACCTGGACCAAACTTGCATGGATGATGCATCTAGAAAAGGACACTACCAGACTTGCTTCGGATGCTGGATCTGACCTTAATTTTCCAGATGAATGTCGAGGTTAAAGTTTTTGGAGCAGGTCCATTCAACAGGAACTATAAGCTCTATTTGGACCAAACTTGCATGGATGATGCATCTAGGGATGGACATATATGCTGGATCTGACCTACATTTTCATTCCCAAGTAACTGTAAGTCCTACCTGAACCAAACTTGCATGGATGATGCATCTAAGGATGGACACTATCAGACTTGTTTCGGATGCTAGATCTGATCTATATTTTCCATACAAGAGACCAGGTTAAAGTTTTGGGAACAGATCAATCCGAATGAACTTGGAAGTCCTTGATTACTGCAGTATTAACAAAGTTATGAATATTTATTTACACTACACGTTTTTCACGCAACACGTGTAGAAATGTGTGTATGCCATGTAAGGGGTTAAACACAACTTACAAGAATATTGTTGTTGGGATGAATACTAAATATTAAGAAAATATGATGTGAGATTTGCATTACTTAAACTGATAACATTCGTCGAGGTGAGCTTGGTAATCTTTGATTACCTATGTTTTTTCTTAGGAGAAATGGTTTGTAGTTCTTTACATGTAAAACCTGTCTCTTGGACTTGGAAAGAATTCTAAATGAAATCTTGTTTTAACAGGAGGCCAGGAAATTGTTTCAGGAACCAGAAGTGGCTGACCCTGAAGAACTAGATGTAAGAAAATTAAAGGAGGGGTCACTAGTTTAAATGTGTTCAACTTTATTTTTAAACGGGAGAAATTGAAAATATGATTTGGATCTTGTAAAGATATTGGACATTTTATTTTATAGGCACATAGTCTTATATAATGTGTATCTTGAATCTGAGAGTTGATCTGAAAGTATGAAGAATTTTACATTAGAAGAAAAAGTTCTTTGACTTTAAGTAATTATGTTGCATTACAATGTATTATCTGCATTAAAGGTGCATGGAAAGAAAAGATTTTTTTTTTTTTGGTTTCCCCTTAGTTTTAGGTTTTGCTTTGATTTTAGATTAAATGGTCAGAGCCGGACGAAGAAGGATTGATTGACTTCATGGTAAACAAGAAAAATTTCAGGTGAGATTTAATAGACATTTCACTTTTCTATTTCCTTAAGAGTTGTCTACCTTCAAACAGTACCTATTTATTGATTTGGATGTGAGTATATTTTAAATGACATTTTTTGACAGTGAGGACAGAATAAGAAATGGTATTAAGAAGTTACAGAAAGCCAAACAAGGAACAACACAGGGACGGCTCGATTCCTTTTTCAATGTTGTCTCAACATCAACAACAAAGAGAAAGGTGGGTATATTGAATGAACCAGATATAATCTGTAGTCTGGTCCCTAAGTTATAAGTATTTAACAAAGATGAATTTTGTTATCTTATTAATTTAATTAGAAAATGAAGCTTATTTCAACTTATATTATATGATATAACATAATTTGGGGCAGTTTATGCTATATAAACCACGAAGCAGTTTATAAAAAAGCGTAAACTGCCCCAAGTTTTGTTATATCGTATAATATAAGTTGAAATAAGCTTTATTACTTATAATTTAATTTCAGTGCAGACAATGAGACAATTTTCCCCCAGAATAAGACTTTACATTGATTAAATTTTTAAAGTAATGTCATGCGGATTAATATGTTTTTTGAACATAACTCATTGTGATGTAGGCAAGTTATGTTATACAAAGTGGATAAAATCTTTTATCCAATCAAATGACATGTTACAAGTAAAATTAACTTATTTGATGATGATGTGAATTTACACAATATTTTTTTATAAAGTCTGCATTCTCCACAATTACCAAGGAAGTTAGAATTTTTTTTTTTTTTTTTTGGAAATTTTATTAAATTTTGAGAGGTTTCAGTTGATGTACTTGTATTGGTTTACTTGGAGTGATTTCCTCATTTTCAGCAAGAAGATCAGAAAGGGTCTGCAAAAAAGAAAGCAAAAGGTGGATACAAACGACCCAAATAAGACAACTGTGTAGTGAGTTTGACTAAGGAATTTTAACTTGGATCATCTTTTGTCTGTAGGATTTATTTATTACAAATTTATCAAAATAGTGAAAGTGAATATTCTCACTCCATGGAATAACTTGCAGGAGCTACCACAAGGATGGTTCTATTGTGAATTCCATTTTGGTGGTGTTTGCCGACTTGGATAATCCTTCAGAAAAAAAATCATTGAAAAATGAAATGTTAATTGTTTAATGGTACATTACTTCTGATAAGAAATAATGTAGATAAAGGAAAAAAGGTTAAATGCTTCAATTTAAATCTACCTAGCCTATGTATGCTATGAACAATCGGTCGAAACGAAGTACATACAAACATTTTAATACAGATATGATTTATCTACTTTACTATGAATGATGATGCACTTATAGTAATGTTTGTACTAGAAATAGAAAAAAATAAAGCAAGCAAAAACTAACCAGCATTGTGAAGGAGATTTTTATGTTTTGATTGCCATTCAGAAATCCCCCCACTGTAGTTGGATGTTATCCATATTAACAAAATGGTGTATACCCATATGACAAGGGGTGACGGATGTTTTGTGTACTTTATACAAAGGTTAAGAATATCAGCCTGGGTGGTGCACTCCACTTGGGCCATGAATAGGCGGAATGGTTCTGGGGACTGGTAGATAAACTGTATTATGTTATTTTAAGAGTGCACCCCCATGTACCACTAGAAGCACACTAAGGGGTACTAGAGTTACCCAGGGTAGCCCTGACTGAATGAAATTGCTGAGCAATCGCTAATGGCTCTATATCATAAAGTATATAAAGTTGTATTAGTCATAGAGTAAACAGGCATCCTAATACTGGATACACGATGGTGCAGTGTTGATGGGGGTCTAGTGTTTTGTAATCGGGACAGTTTGCTCGATTCTTCCTGTTTAGCTGTAAGGCTTTTTGAAAAAAAGAGTAAATAAAGTTTGATATCAGGGTGTGTGGTAATTTCAATTTTACTGTATCAAGTTAGTGATCAAATAATAAAAACGGCCTTTTATCATCAGGTGTAAAACAGGACATGCTTTTGTGTGTTCACCCTAACATTACTGCTGCTGTGTCTTTATTTGTGTACCCTTATTTTTTTAAGTGAGATTACAAATTAGATTTAGGTGAAATCTAACAAATTCTTGGTCAATGTTTTCTTTTTACAGATAGGGGACACCTGTAAGATTGTATAAATCAATGAAGCCATTGTGTAAACAAACAAGCTTTTGACGATTTTTATTACTAAATCAGGTTGATATGGAACATGTAGTGCAAGACAAAACGACTGATAAAGAAACAAGTTTGTCATTGGCAAGTCGGCGCAGATAAGAAACGTGATCCAAACTTTCTCCTTTGGTACATGCGGCTTTGAATAGGATGACCTGCACGAAACTGACAAGAGACAAGATTTCCGACAAACAATGAGATCATGCTGACCTGTGAAAAATCCCTTTGCTTGATTAGTTTGAGGGATTTACACTGTTGAAGTAAATATTAATAAGTGTTATGGCCATGTTTAAATATTTGCAAGAAAACAAGAAACAAAACCATTAAGTCTTTATTTAGCGCACCTCTTTAAAGAGGCCTGCTGGGATTGAAGAAATCAAGTTGATTTATTAAACTTTTAAGTTTCTGATTTATATCATTATGAAAGGAACTCACTGTTTTTATGAAAGATAAATTGAGGGGTACTTGGTTCTGTTTTCTGTTTGGAAAGTCAAAACACCTGCAGTATTAAAAAATTAGAAAAAGTCATTTCAGCAAAGTAATCTTTTCAAGCTGTGCAAGATCCTGTTGAAAAGGAAACTTGAGGAATCTAAGAAAGTAAAATATTTTTTGGAGAAAAAGAGATATATAGTACCTATATACATTTATTTGATTTAAAAAAAAAAAAAACATTAAATTTTCATAAAACTTTGTAAATGATAGCCACACCATATTTGTGAAATTTTTTTTTAGTTTATACATGTAAGTGTAAATGATGAGTCCCAAGCAAAGATTTTTTTTAAAGCATTGGCTTATCAAAATTCATTTTTCAAGCACTGATTAAAAGCTTATTAATCAAGCTGATACCACCCTAAAGACATGCATGGATTTACTTTTTGCTAAGCCTAGACACCTGTATACCATGTGTTATAGTATCTTACAAATTTCTCAGCTCTCTGATAATATCCCAGTCCTTTTGAGCTTCTTTGGTGCCTTTGAACTGTGGACCATGGAAAGTTTCACTTTTCTGATGAATGTCATATTTTTTAGGGTGGGGAAGTTAAATTGCCTGACAGGTATAGCACATGTATCCCATATAACTGGGTGGTAACCCTAAATTGTGTATGAATCACAAGGAACATTGTATGGAGACTTGTCACCTACCATTTGTAGAGGTGTCATTTATCTGATATCAGTAGATATTTCTATGTTGATGTTTGCATGGAAAACAACAATAAAAAATAATAATGCATGGGTAAAGAATATGCATTATTTTGACAGATAATGCAGTTTGATTGCTGGTGTGGTACGGATTGGGACTGCTGTGAATTTAATGCTTACATATGCTTTTAATCTTGGTGTAAAAACATGTCATTCATTGTTGAAATGCTTATTTGTTTTCACTACACTGATCTAAAGTGTTTTATTTCAGAGATAACCTTTGACCTCATGATGATCAATTGTTGTTTGATTCAGGTTTTATGATGCCAATATATGTACATGTTGGGTAATCTGTGGGATTTTATTTTACCTAGTTCTTTATGTATTGTGCTCTTGACTTTTATTTTTTGCACTGACACAGAAAGTGGATATTGTGCAGGTTTCCACTTCACAAAGTTATTCATATCTCTATGCCATTGATAAAGAGGAGGGGGAATGAGTGAATTGGGGATAAGTAAAATGTATTACCCTTGTGTGTATCTGTCCTACATTGGTTTCTACTCCTTACAGCAATTGCTGAGATTAAGGGGGTCATTTTGCATAAAGGAAAACTGGGTCAAGGGCATTGCTTGATTCCCTATAGAAAACTAAAAAAAAAAGTAGTTTCACAAGTTAGCTCATTTTTAGGTCAAGAGTAGAAATAGCATATCTGAAAGTTAAAATTGACTCAAAATCTCAAAAATAGACAAGAAACTGCTCCATATCTCTTGTGTAATGACCTTGACCATTGGGAAGTGGCCTTTGGTTATGATTAAGGTATCATAATATATTAACCTTGGTATACTTAAACTGAAAGTCATAAGAATCAAAGGTCCAGAATTTTCCCAATTCTGTGGTGTACAAACAGACCAACATATATCCCAAAACTGAATACGGCTCCAGTGGTTTGGAGAAATGTAAGGGCATTGGTATTAAATAAAGTATTTTAGCTCTGACCTCTTAGTCATTTGCTGAACTGAAGTACACTGTCGTAACAGTTTCCATATGATACTTAAACTGTTTGGAATAGGGTAATATCTCAAAAGAAATTAATGTTGATTACAAAGTGACACTTACACTTATGATGAAATTAATAAAAATTCAACAATTAAGATAAAAGTATAAGAAGGAAAAAGTATTCTTTTTTATGGAATTCGCTCTTTTAGACCTCCAGATCAGACCTGAACAAACTGAAAGGGGTACATGTCTGTAGCAACTTATATGCAAAATCCTGCTTAGGCAAATTTTCTCATCCAAACCTAAGTTTATTCAGGTAAAGATTCTGGTGTCTCTAAGCAATTGTATATTAAAATATTATTTTCTTCTGAATTTTAAATGTGCATGAAATAATAACAAGAACTGTTACACATCTAGAGAAATTCAAACCTTGTTTAAGATGTATTATGTCACATTGAAAATGGAGCCTTTGAATAATATGTGATATGATAGTGAGACATAGAGCATGTTGATTAATTGTATAGGGTTGTGCGTTCACACTAAGTATTAAGAGTTTCAGGGTTACTTAATTCCACATGGAGACTACTTTCTTGTCTAGAATTGAAAAAAGGGGTATTTAGATTTGTACACAATACAAAAAAGCTTTTCAAAATGATTATTGCAAGGAGTAAGGTTTCTCAAGGATGTCTTTGTGAAATGAATTCTTGAACCTTGATTTATTTGATACTGAAAGTTTATATGTACGTGCTTGATAATTGAGAAAGACAGAGAGAGGAGATTTCATTGTGTCTGATTTGGGTATTGGAATATTTAGTCGGATTAGTGACAACTCCTGCATGGTGATCAGTTACCCTGTGTAAACTGTCAAGTCAAGGTCAAATATTGAAGGTCATTAGGAAACTTCTTACCTTCTCAGACAGGAGAGTTTTTGGGAGTATCATTTTAATCATGCACCAGACAAATGCACCTTTTATATGAGAATGTTTGTAAATGAATGTCTTGTACCTGAACATGTGTGATGTGTTTGATCAACTAATCATTTCAAATTATTTTTTTCAGGGCTCTTAACTTTGACCTCCCACCATGCTGTATTTAAACTGAAGTTTGGTTTTTAAAGTACAGTGTAAAGAAAAATGCTACAATTTAACTTTGTTATAAAGATATTTATTCAAGAGTTTTTTATATATTAGTTTGATGTTAATATTAATGTTTCATTTTGCTTGTAGTTGATGATAGCCATATATGGTTTGTATATTTGAATGTAATTTGCCTAACCACTGAACAGATCAAAGAAAAACCAGGAATATATTAAGTGTTTTTATAATTTATATCTTTACATGCAAGAATTTTAGTCAGATATGATGCATTAGTATGTAAACAAACATAATTAATTTATAGAAATAATATACTGCAGGGGCGGATCCAGCAATTTTTGAAAGGGGGGGTTCCAGGGTTGTGTCCTTCTAACCCTACCCCCCCCCCCCCCTCTTTACATACCCTCAAGCAAAGATTCACACATAGGTATGGACAGATCTAAGGTTGTGGTAAATAATATCTTTGTTTTCCGTCCCTTTTTTTAGCTCACCTGAGCCGAAGGCTCAAGTGAGCTTTTCTGATCACATTTTGTCCGTCGTCCGTCCGTCCGTCTGTCTGTAAACTTTTCACATTCTCGACTTCTTCTCCAGAACCACTGGGCCAATTTTGACCAAACTTGGTACAAAGCATCCTTGGGTAAAGGGAAATTTAAATTGTTAAAATGAAGGGACATATCCCCTCGCAAGGGGAGATAATCAAGAAAAGACAAAAATAGGGTGGGGTCATTAAAAAATCTTCTTCTCAAGAACCACTGGGCCAGTAAAGCTGAAACTTATGTGGAAGCATCCTGGTATAGTGTAGATTCTAAATTGTTCAAATCATGACCCCCGGGGGAAGTGCGGGGCCACAATGGGGAATCAAAGTTTTATATAGAAATATATAGGAAAAATCTTTGAAAATCTTCTTCTCAAGAACCACTGGGCCAGAAAAGCTGAAACTTATGTGGAAGCATCCTGGTATAGTGTAGATTCTAAATTGTTCAAATCATGACCCCCGGGGGAATGGCGGGGCCACAATGGGGAATCGAAGTTTTACATAGAAATATATAGGAAAAATCTTTGAAAATCTTCTTCTCAAGAACCACTGGGCCAGAAAAGCTGAAACTTATATGGAAGCATCCTGATATAATGTAGATTCTTAATTGTTCAAATAAAGACCCCCGGGGGAAGGGTGGGGCCACAATGGGGAATCAAAGTTTTACATAAAAATATATAGGAAAAATCTTTGAAAATCTTCTTCTCAAGAACCACTGGGCCAGAAAAGCTGAAACTTATGTGGAAGCATCCTGGTATAATGTAGATTCTAAATTGTTCAAATAATGACACCCGGGGGAAGGGCGGGGCCGCAATGGGGAATCAAAGTTTTATATAGAAATATATAGGAAAATTCTTTGAAAATTTTCTTCTCACGAACCACTGGGCCAGAAAAAGTGAAGCTTATGTGGAAGCATTCTGGGGTAGTGTAAATTCTAAATTGTAGGAATCATGACCCCCGGGGGAAGGGCGGGGCCATTATAGGGAATCAAAGTTTTACATAGAAATATATAGGAAAAATCTTTGAAAATCTTCTTCTCAGGAACCACTGGGCCAAAAAAGCTGAAACATGTGCCCATGGAAGGATCATGGGGTAGTGTAGATTTCAAAATGTCTAAATTATGATCAGTGGGGTAGGGTGGGGATGCATTATGTATAACAAGGGTGAAATCTGGTAAAGAACAGAATGGTCAAAGCTTCTCAGGTGAGCAATGTGGGCCATGGGCCTCTTGTCTTTGAAAGCAAACAAACACATTTCCAAAACTACTGAAGTCTTAAAATTTAATGGATTTGTAGCATTTATGAAGAGTACAAAGAATTTTCTTTTAGACTTTGAAAAAAAAACTTTTGGGGAGTGGGGTGCGGGTTTGGTTTAAGTTCCTTCAAAAGATATGATCAAGAACGGTATATATATACCCAACACAGCCAAAGATCACAGGAATCTAATATCAAATTAAACCTCGCATGATAAATATTATATATAAGATATATAAAAATAAGTAGAATATTTTCTACCATTATCTCATAAAAAAGGAATAGTGAAGGTGAATGGAACAAACTTACTAAATGTGTTAAACCTATCTAGTTAAATACTGTAATTGCATAGACGTATAAATATTTATTCTTTGAAAATGTTTCATTCGCCTCTCTCTCTCTCTCTCTCTCTCTCTCTCTCTCTCTCTCTCTTTCTCTACACTTGGCAAAAAATAAAGGGGGGGTTCCAACCCCCGGAACCCCCCCTCTGGATCTGCCAATGTACTGGTAAATAAAGATTATTTTCGTACATATATAACACAGCATTTCTTTTTGATACCTTATATTTTCTATTTATGCATATATGCATATTGGATCTAACTGAATACATGTACACTGTTTATGTAATTTCTCCTTATTTATTTATTTATTTATTTGTTTATTTAAAGGAGAACTTATGAAGATGATTTTCTGGGTACAAGTTGTACATCAAGCATGTATAGGTATGTAATGGATTAGAAATTAAAAATATGCAAATATGTCACTAGCTGTGGGGTACAGAATGATATAGTAATTCTTGAATCCTTAGAAAGTTAAAATAGTGAAAGCTTGGTTTACTGTTGCAGATGATTGTAATATTATTCTTATTAATGTTTTGTGAAATCATCGAGGTATTGGAAATATGTTCCTTTTGTTATGGGTAAAATTGCCAGGTGTTTAGCCTGTAGCAATAGTAGGAAATATTCATTTTTTTTTGCAGATATTGTATTTCCATAAATTAATGTGTAAAGTAATAAAATATTTACCTTTAAATATAAAAAGGAAAAGAAAAATATTGGTGCTTGTCTATTACAAACATAAATATTTAGCAGAAATATTTTACTTAGACTTTTTGCATGTATCCATTAAGTGAAGTTTAATAGAAGAAATTAATGCTTTATTCATGCATGTATTTTGCAAGGCAAATTCCTTTCTCCCAATTAACAGTTCCAGACAACAAGAATTTATACAGATTTGTGCAAATAACAGTTAAGATGTATTCGGGTTGACATTTTCTGTCGAGTATTAAATTTGAGCATGGTAGCAAACTTTGGGATTTATATCAAAGTGCACCTCCAATCTTCCTTTGATCAAATAGCAATTTGAAATCTCAAAATTTACCACTGTCTTGCAATAAAACATCACCAGCCCTTGTTTTCCTATACATCCTTGTATAAACATTTCGTGTCCGAATCGGATCTGGTTATAACAGCTGATTAAATATGTGATTTACATTCTTAAATTGCATAAAATAGCTTTAAATTAGATTAGATTTATATGTTATTTTTGTTCATTTGCCAACTATGCCTTTTTTTAGTCCAAATTTCTGTAGAAAGTCCCTAAACCTTCTAAAGTCTTCAAGATTTTTTTTCTCTCTAGACTACAATAAATTCTGCAGTATGGTTTGACCGATATATGCATGAACTTGATTGTAAAATATTTCGTCAAGTTGTGTGTAAATTGAAATAGAGCTTCATAAAAAAATACAAAGCAATAAATCAAATATAGAAAAGTGCATCAAGATGTAAATCCAAAAAAAAAGTCTTTGAAGTTTTATATTTTTAAATTGAAATATTTTATATTAAGGTTTATATTTTTAAATTTAGGTCTCCAGCAAAAAAACGGGGTTGATGTGGATTTCATTTTTGGCAGGATCTCGTCTGAAGATGACAGGATAATGCGCTGTTTACCATAAAAGGATATCCATATCTGGTCCCGAGTGACAGCTCCATTCATTTGTATGTATATTGTGTGGTTAATTTATTGATTTTTCTCAGATCAGTGCCCCCTACTATATAAAGAACAGGTCAGCACCTTTAAGCTAAAAATCTGTAATCGAGATCTAACGTAAATCTGACTTTTATATCGGGGTGAGGAGTGTGGGGGCCACGGCGCTTTTGTAACGGGGTGTTAAGGGAAGGGGGCCGAAGGTGTTCTATTTCTGTTCTGGCTAAATCGGAAACTTACTATTTTCTGATGAAAATTTTATGGGGAGAAATGAAAGAGAGAATAATTAGATTTTTGATAGCAATGGCAAGTAACTGACATTTTAAGTGGTAAGAATAGGCTACATTGACAGGGAACTGACCTTTGTCATTGTGAAGGAAACCTGCGAATGACGTGCTTAATTGGTATTTATCACTTTCTTGTAATATTATATATTTATAGAATACGATCAGGATCTTTTTTATGAATGAGATCATTTTACTATTTGACATAAAGTTTGCACTTGATGTAATATTATCTTAAAGGAAATAAAATAAGCTGAATGAAGATTAAGTACAAATTCTGCCTCTAGAACTTTTGATATGTTTTTGCAATCAATTGAAAAACAGAGAAGTATATTTGCTCAAAGAGCAAAGTTAAAAAAAGAAATGCAAATTACAAGAATATAGCATACATTATTGTTATTCTTAATGAAACACAAGCATATCAAAAATAAATGAAAAGCTTTTGGAAATTTGTTGCAGAAGATCGCAGGATAAGAGAAAATCATGTCCATCTGTCCTTGCAAACTTGTCCAGGCTTTAACTTTATATTTGTATTTAGTGAAAGTTTATATTGGTAAAAAAAATTGCTTATGATCCAAGGGCTTGTCCTGACCTTTTTCAAAGGTCATTGTGGCAAGTTCAAGGTCACTGGCAGAAAAAGTACAAAATTATTTTCAAGGTAATGAATTTGTAATAGAAAATCATTGGAAGCTCATACACTGTATTTGGTACAAAAAAATGTGTAGTCTAACCTTGACCCAAGTCATTGTGGAAGTTCAAAGTCATTGGTACAAAAAGTTTATGATATGAGTATAATTTTCTAATGCAGAAACATTTGATGTCCCTATATCACTGAAAGATACTTCGTCCTCCTCTTCCAGTTTTTAGTGTCCATTCTATTTTATTAAAATGTGGCCTTGAACTTGACACCAAAAAAATTAGTTAGAAAATGACAAGTTTTATTTTGTGAGCTCATTCATAGTACCTCTACAATCATCTTAATTTTGACTTTATCAGATAGTTTAAGATCCATGTATCATTTAAATTTTCTAAATTCTTGAATCATCCTATATGTTAAGTTTCTTTAATGTGGTTTGGTCATTTATTAAATACTGCAGGACTCATTGATATTTTCTTCAGAACTTGGAACCAAAGAAATAAAAGAAGAGTTTATTTATTGAGGATTGGCAATAGGTTCCCAGTTGGTTGGATGAATGAAAGTGCGTAAAAAAGGGAGTGTATGATTTGAATACACAAAATCTGAGGTAAACCACTTTTGAGAGCTAGCTATTGGCCTTGACTTCTGTAGAAAGTGGTCTTGATTTTGAAAAAATAAAACAAAATTCAATTTATAGTTGCTGCCACTTCCTCCATACAAATTTAGGGCATTGAAAGTACATATAAAAAATTTATAGTCAATCATTAATTTGTCACCAAGAGATCTATTTTTGGGAAGGGTCTTATATTTGCAGCTTTTTTTCAAGAAGTGTGGGAGAGAAACTGATTTGCATTGGTGAAAAAAAATTGAATTTATGATTGCTCTTCCAACTTCTGTGATTTGTCAATTTGTCATTGTGTTGAAAGTACAGATCGGAGAAGTGTTTGCTGGGGGGATTTTTTCGGTGATGACAGAAGATAAGAAATGTGATTTTAAATTTATTGAACAGAATAATTGTTCTAAAACTCTTGTGAACTTCAAATTGTAATCAGTGTATATAAGATTATAATAGTTATGAGTGATTTTATTATCACTGTATCGAGATTGCCGAAATCTTTTGATTAAGGAAGTGTTACCCTCAACACGCGCTCATCCTTGAACGATCTTGAAAAAAAAAGTTTGAAGTATTGTGAGTCATACAGTGTTACCCCATTAATTTTTCTTGTCAACTGTAAATCCTGCCACACAGAAACTGAATTCATCTATTTACTTATTATTCCTTTTTTTTTCACCTGTTTGGACCGTGAATTTCACACACTTGTCAAATTGTAAGTAGAGCATCAAGTTTGATGGGAAAGAACCAAACTAGGAGTTTCCAATGTCTCCATCAAGATCAACATAGGTCTTTATTGGCTTAAGTCTAATTGGAGGGACTTAAGTCCTTTATCTGTCCTATTACTTTCCTTTTAATCATCCAAGAAAATTTGGGGCGAATGATCTGTAGAATTTTCTTTTCGTAAAAGGGAGGGACTGTCACTCGTTGTTTCGTATGTATGTATTGGGTAATTGGGATAAAAATCAAAAAAGGGGAGATCGAAATGCGCTCATTCAGCCTGCCCTCAATCTGTGATTTGCATGCAGTGGTAGAACATAAGGAGGTCACACAAGGTCAATGTAAGATAAGACTGCTCCCTCAGATCTTATGCTGGTTAGAGGCACCTTAACATAGGTAATCACACCTGTCTGTGACGGAAGGTCTACCAGACAGGCAGTATGGAAAACCCAGCTCAGACTTATTGTTATGCTTGGTAGGGGGTCTTTGAAGAAGAGGTTTGCTATAGAGAGTGCTAAAGGGTTATCTGATACTGTAAACGTACTTTTTTCCACGGGTTCATAATTCCGCGGAATCTCAATTTCTGTTTAATCTGCGGGTAGAAAATTAAGCGGATTTTCTGGATTGTCACTATATGCCTTACATTTATATTAAGTACACTTGGACAAATTTCCGCGGAAAATTTGTGACCGCGTACATATCGTAAATTAATAACTTGCGGAAAAAAGTACTTCTACAGTACTTTGGTTTGAATTGGGGTCTAATGAATCAAGTCTTTTTTTCATTCAAAATTAGTTGGAGGATTGGCACAATTAAAAATATGATTGATTTAAAAAAAAATATATGTCTAATTTTGTTTGTTTGTTTAACATTCCTTTCAAGAATTTTCCATAAATGTTGAGGATCCACCATTTGCTGGTGGGAGGCAGGAAATTTTAGACCTTATACTTGTCACTCAGGGCCACTCAGCAGTGATGGATCTTTTTTTGTGCCAGATCCTTCTGTGAAACAGGAATACAATTTATATGGTCCTATCCAAAGTGCTTGTCTCCATATCCCACATTTGGATTTCAACCCACAACCTTGGATCCACTTCTTGCTCCACAAATCTAGAGCAAATGTTCTCACCTTTGCACCACTTGGGCAGCTTGACATTTTTGTAATCATTCGTACAAAAAAAATTTCACTCACATATTTTTTAATTGAACATCCAAGCACATACAAGAATGTACATCAATAGGACATTTGAAACTGTCAACAACTTTTTAAGAAAGAGTAGATGATTTTTTGTGTAAAAGATTCTTTAAACTTGTTTTTTGGAGTGCATACTTATCTAGATCTTAGACAATGCCATAGTATACACACATATATATAAATACAATCTCCCTTCTAAAATTGACACCAATAAAAGTGTAGGTAGATTGCGAGGATCTTCTGCTTCATAAACACCAATTCTGTAATCCACGAGCCCTCACCATTCAGCAATAACTATTTATTGTTAATGTTAGTCAAGCAAAACACTTGTTAGAAAACACGGTAGGGACACAGGCTGTCTTGTTTGTATGGAGTTCCAACCACGAGTAGTTTTTGTCAATGAAGACGATTTAAGCACCTCGTTACCTCCAGGCAGGGCTATAGTAAACTGCAGACGGTCAATTATTCTGAAAGTGGACAGACTTTGATTTGAATTTTAGTTTTATTTTTGGAGATTTAAAGTTTTTTGAAAAAAAAATCATTTTTGAAAAAAAATATTTTTTATTTTTATATATATGTGAAAAAAATGAAGAAACTTCTGCAGGAATTATGATGTGAGTGATATGTACTTTTAAATTAAAACTTTTATACGCAGATATATTTTTGACCATGGTGAACTTTGTGAGAAGTTTTGTGCATTTCCATCCAATATGTGATATATTTAAAGTGATTGTATAATTAATTTATTGCTGTGAAATAACTGGAGGTGGACTTTTAAAATGTGGCAGTATGTGAAGATAAAGCCAACTCAACTTTTCCCACATGGACTTATCAAATCCAAACTCTTGCCAATGGTAATGTATTTTGAAGTTTATTAATAATATTCTACATATTTCAGTTGCGGTTATTATTTTGTAAGGGTCGGAGGGAAATTTGTTTTCATAATAGGTTTATTATGTTTGATTCTGTAATTCTGGCTTTTTATTACCTGTTTTATGGGCATAATTTTCCATAAAAAACAAAAACTGTCACTAATTTATTTGCATGTCAGGTTACTTTTTGTGTTTTCAGCAAACAAACCTTAGTTTCTGCATACCGTTAGAGTTAAGAAAGGAGAAATTCATCAATAGATAAATTTTCATTGAAAGCGGTACTGAGAAACTTTGCAGCTCACCCTTATTAAGCTGCGTCTAATGTGTCTTAACAGTTGACAGGGCTTATGTTAGCCGGGGTGTTAAAGTACTCACATTTACTTTCTTCAGTATTATGTAAGGATGAAATAGCAACACAGCTAAAAAATTTGATCAAGCATCTAGATATTTTTTGAAAAGGTATTCTTCTGTGAAGATATGATTTTATACACTTGATTTCACTAGTACGGTGTATATTTTATCCGTTTAAACTTTCAAAAAAGGAAACTAAGACTCTGTTTAAAGTATGATCAGGAATCGGAAAAATAAAGAAATATGGGCCAAAATTTATGTGAGTGTAAGGGTGTAGGGACTTACTATATGCCTAGAAATGTATAGAGCTATATTTTTTTTTTTAAAGAAATTTATCGGATGCCAAAAAAAAAAGTTTATAATGCCGACATTTTTTCATAAAATTAACATTAGCTCTCACTTGGCTGGTCCTTTATAAAAGCCTGGGTCTTGGGTGCTGTTCATTTGCCTGGGAATAGGTTAGAGAACTTGGGTACAACTGGTGACATTTCTCTTATTCAGCTCCCCAGTTTGGAGTCCAGGTGGTCACTAACGAGATCACGTTTATTTTTCTGACTCCGGCAGAGGGACACGTTTCTGATGGGGAGGTTGGGGCCTGGTACCAGCTTCTTGTATAGGAGCAGGACCCAGTTTTCCGAAGAAAACAATCTCATTATCTGATGACAGATGCTATTGGAGATTGGGAGTTTTCCATTATTATTACCTACTGAAGAATTACAATGTTAATGATTTTTAATTTCAGATAAGTTAGAATTGTGATGTCAGGGTGTTTTAGCCTTGGGTCATTTTTGATGATTGGAAAGTGTACTGGAACACTTTTTTAAAAGAAAAAAGTATTCAAAAATTGCAATTATTTTGAATGCACTGTTCAACAGGTGCCAATTAGATTAATGCAGTGTAAAATATACAGTGAAAGCATGGCCAAGTATGGATGAAAAAATTTTAAAGGATCTTTGACCAAAAATTAAGTCATGCAATTTGATTGCATTAATTATGAATCTTTAACCTAGTGTGCTGTACCAAATGACTCAAGATATTCCTACAAGGGGTTTTTGAAAATTAATTAACCGTAAATGAAGTAGTGAGTGAGGGTTGAAAGTGCCGCAGTTGTAACATTAGCTTAATCCCTCTATCTTTGTGATAAAAACTCAGAGTTTTGACGTTTTCTTTTTTAAATGGAGAAGGGTCTTAAAACGATGAATATGTCTGCAACTTGTTTGTAATGATAGCTATTTCATGATTAAAACCATTACAAGAGTCCGAGCATTGAATTTCTTCGTTATTCATGATCTACATTTTTTGATGACTTTTTTTTGTTGGAAAAAACGAAGCAGGATTATATGTACTAAAAAGTTTCTGGGGGTAGGAGACATCAATTAAAGTGTTTGACACCAATGGGGTGAAAATTTAGAATTTGGAATTGTTTGTTGGTGATTGATTTTTTGACAATGAATGTCACATCAAAGAAAATGATAAGATTTAACACTGACACTTGTATTTGATTTTGTACGGCAAGGTTATGCTGTGACAGGGTGATAGTATACACTGGTAGAAAACTACTAATTATGTGCCTGACGGAAACTCGCAAATCGTTAACATTTCTGACCTTTTTTTTATTTTAATTATTTCGTACAAGACATTTTTCTTTATATTTGAGAAATATATGACCTGAGTTAACTTCTGACTAGGAGTCAAGTCCAGGGGATAAAATTGCAAATGAAACATTCTTTTTTACCCCCTCCATGTACTTTATAACCCCTGTTCCGAGTATCATATATAACTGATCACAATCAAAATCCTATCAAAATGAAGTGTCATTTCGGGCACACAATAAATTTATAAAATTCCATGTATTATTTGCTGTGTATAATCGTCAAGATTACATAATGAAGAATTTTGATGCCGTCAAGTTGAAAAGAAATGTGCACGACTTGGATTCATTTTACATCATTTAGGGCATACTTATGGTTTTGACTTTTTTCAAAACAAACTGCATAATTTTCAATATTTGTATTGTAAATAGAAACCCTAGTGATATTAATCATTGCAGTGTTAATAGGAAAAAACTTAAATAATTCTATATTTATGTAAATAATGATGAATTAGGATATCCTTTGAGGCACCTATGCGAACCAATGTCACTAAATCACTTTCATTGACATATAGAAATTTCTTTCTATAACTGTCCATAGTGAATACAACTGTACTTAAATATAACACCTTGATCTGTAAGAATCAAAGTTATTGGGTCACATTGGGTTCATTTGAGTCCAATATTTTGTGTGATAAAGGGGGGTAAATCTTGAATACTGCCGCATTATTTATTGTTAAGACTTAAAAGAGGCTAAGGACTTCATAACACCTAAAGTGTTGCTTTATAACCCCCCCTAATAAATTATCCTTTATATTTTGAAACCAATTTTGGCATGAAATTATGTTGATTTTTTTTCCAAGTAAAGGAAGCTATCAGTTTTGAATTTTAAGGATTTTTTTTTTAAAAAGAAATAAAAAAATTACGAAGATGTTCGAAGAAAAAATAACAGTAACAAGAAATACACACCTATTAAAGGTTTTTGAAATTTAATGGAGTATATGATATCTAGTATATAGTTTACTTTTCTTCGTAATGCATTAAACTTGATATAAGTAGGAAGAGATAAGGATTTTATGGGATATCGCTTACATACAAACATCCTGTATACATAAAATGTATATATAAAAATCATTATGTAAATTTGAGGTAAACTTCTTGATGCGAAAAAAAAATCTTGTGAATGAAAACTCTTTTTTCAGTTGTAAAAGGTGTTTGAGGGAATAAGAGATGGGGCTTTGATTCATGATATCACCTAAAGTAAAGATTTAATATATCAATTACATACAATGTCATACATCATTTATTATAAAATGTATATAAAATCATTTGTGGTAATTTTTTTTGGGGGGTGCAAAAAAAAATTTGTGAATGAATACTTATTTGGGGACAGAAATTGGTGTGTGAGGGATTAAAAGATAGGACAGTGATTCCTGATGGATTAGCTTATTTAGCTAGGGATGAATTATTTGTATTTTATGGAGCAGTGCATTCTAAAACCTTGAAGGATTATGTTTTGAAAATTTTTTGTGGGGTGGGAGGAAGAAAGCAATGAAAACGTCAGGAAATAAAACTGTGTGTAAGATGGATAGGGACTTAATGATTGAGAGTCAAATAAATAATTGTTTGAGAGATAGGGAATAGAAAATTAAGTAAAATCCCACTGATTTGAAATTATTTAAATATTCATTTAAAAAAATGATCATTAATTTTTGTATGAATTGTGATATCATAGCATATTTGGGGGAAATTAAGCAGATTTTACCAGAATCAAACTTTAGTTCCAATGATTGTTTAAAATTAAATCCACTTCATAAATGTTCAAATTAAAGCAACTTAAAAATTATGCTTTCACTTACATCTGATTTTATTTAAGGTATTTATTTTATTAAAAGAAATAATTAAACTTTGTATATTCATCATTAAATCTTCTTTACCATACATTTTCATAATAACAAATAGAAAGTAGTTCTCAAGTACTCTTAAATTTTAACCCAGTTCCATTTTCAATGTATTCAACAGAATTTCAATGAAGTAACAATGCGATAAGGACAAATCAACTTGTCCGTCTTTTTTATTAAATTTTATCTGCTGGAACAAAGTCGTTTACGATAATTATGTACGGTTTGCGTATAATGATATGAAATACGTAAAACTGCCAGTGTCTGTAATATCAGACGTAAGATGAGGCTCTTTGATAGGCGAGTGATGTATGTTTGCGGGTTTTCGGTGTTGCATATTGTTACTTGGTTTCTTCAATAAGAAGGCAGGCTTCGTGGTTGGAAGATCAAAACGAAGATTTGTAAAAGAGGACCCTATGTGTTGGCAAACAAATCATTTTCAATCAACTTTGTCAATTTTATTATGCAAAGAAACCCTGGAATACTGATGCATTATACATTAGACTTTGCCTGTTTTGATGACTAACAATATGTTAGCTGTTGATGAATTGAAAAGAGTCTTCTTTACGATGTTTGTGTATCGGAGGTTAGAATAAATTTCATTCATAAATCCTTTAAAAGTTATGAATCACTTACTGGGTTAGTTTTTATTGGTTAAGTCTATTAAATGTAGAGCAAATATACTCAGAGAATAAAGAAGATGATTGTAGTCTTTGATACATAAAGAACCCCAATTAAAGGTTTTTTTTCAAATGCGTGAAATTTGATCGAAGTATAATAAAAGGGGTTATGGTTATTCATACCCAATTTCTTATGATATCAATCTGTTAAAGACTTCATAAGACAGAATTAGCATAAATCTTCAACTGAAAGAAAATCGGTGCACATTAGCCTAGTTTTGTATGTGGGGTGTAAATTGCATAACGAGCCAAAGTTGATTTATTCAACAAGTGTATTTTATGAGAGAAGAATAGTCCTTGATAAGGACTAGGACTCCTCCATTCATTTACCTGGCTGTGTGAAATTGAGCAAATTGAATTTAAGGCTTTGAGAAATCTTCCATTTGAAGAACAGCCCGTTCACTGGTAATGTCTTCTCAAAGTGCACTTCATGTATCCTTGATATTGTAAGCTTCTGCCTGTAAATGTATATATCAAAGCAGGGACATATAAATAAATATAATGGATTTTAATGAATTTTGAGACATAAGTAGAAGAAAAATCAATTTGAATATCACAAAGATTGCAGTTGCACAAAAAAATATTACATGTATTGATTAGGGGTATGGCTGATATATAATAAAACAAATATATGGGCTAATTTCAACCAGCAAGCCCCATAAAGTACGAACAAGGTCAATTTTATCAAATAGGTGACCTTAATGCTGGGAAGGACAAAACTAGGTCAAAGTTCAACAAACGTATAATTGTCCTTGATCCTAGAAGATGTGGGACTCAAGGTCATAGTTCAGAACATCAAAGCAAATACATGACTGTATGACCTTGATCCTGGGAGGTGCAGAGGTCAGGGCCAAATTTTCAAATGTTCTTTATGCTTTTGATTTGTCAGCCATGCCAAGTATGAAGAGATGATTGCTCCTGAAATATAACATTATACAACAATCGGTATCCATTTTCAATTAACAAAAATGTGTATGAAAAAATTAAAAGAAGTTGGTGAGTTTGGGATTGAAAAAATTAAGATATAAATTTGAATTGAATAAATTATACCCTACTTACTGTTGCAGTGAATGAATGGAAAAAGATCATTAAATTGGCAAGGAACTTTGTGACATATATTAATGATATTATGACATCAATTGCAAATTACATTGCCTTGTATCGTATACTGACTACTTGGTAGATATGCATGTATTCTAATATTATTTTATACTGTGTATTCACATATTTGGTGATTGAAAATAATTTTTCTTAATTTTTTGCTCAAAAACAGAGAACCTTTATATGACTACCAGTAATTATAATTTAGCCATTTAGCATGCTTCAAAATTTAATTCATATTAACTTTGCTTAGCATTTACACACAGTTATTCGAGGGGCAGTAAATTAATTTAATTTGCTTTAAATTTTCCTTTTGAACACAGTTCAAATTAAATTTGCTGTATATGATTCATTCAAATTAAACTCTCCATGTGGATAGCAGGGGCATAAGAGTTAACAATTTTCTGTTAGAACTGTGATAATGTATTCTAGTCTTTGAATTGTATTTATTTTGATGTCTAAGAAAAAGAATAAAATTTAAATGAAAAGAATTTCAATAATGTGGAAGGCATTTGCTTTTAGTCATACATATTAATGTATATTTTTAGTATTGACATTTATCAAATATTCAAATGAATAAATTTACTTCAAAGATAATTCAATGCTTGGAAAAATATTTATCAAGTTAGTAATACCCAATTAATAATGCTAGGACATTTGTATGTTAATATGTAAATGATTTCCTTTTAATAATTAGGTAAGATATATATATTATTTTAAGTTAGAAAATTAACCTATATTTATAAATAGTTGATATTTTCCTTATAATCTATCAAGAGATTTTAAATTATTTCCCCCCATTTCTTGTAAGATATATTCGTTACACGCGGTGTCATTCATAAAACGTGTGAACAGAATGATCAAATGTCATATAGTAGACACACACACTTAGAAATTTAAGTGATCGAAGAAAGGCATGGGAAGGGTTTTGCATTTGGTTTTGGAATATATAGAGAAGGGTTTTGACATTAAATTCAATTGAAAGACCATTAACCTCTTTTTAAGTATTTGACTTCACTTTGCCTGGCTTAAAGATGGAGAAAAACAAATATTGACACAACAGGGTTTTAATGGGAAGGAATCTCATATTAAATTTGGTCTATTTGTTTTATTTATTAATTAAAAAGACTGGTTGGCACATAAACAAATCTCAATTGCTTGTTTACTATGGAAAGTTTGAAGGTCACGAGAATTTGACAGCCCAGGATGTTTTTACATACTCGGCTCCTTCATAAGCTAATAGTAAAAGAAATTGCACTTGGAGCACCAATTTTATTTCATTTTCCCATTTTCAGTTTGTGTTTGTCAAGTTTAACCATTTTGATTGATATAATGTCCAATTTCTGTCTTCTCCTTAGAACTGTCAATATTTGCTTTCTCTCTAAATGAAAATTCAGTTTTGCATAAAGTACATGTAGGTCACACACTATGACTCATAAAATATGAGTTTTGGAAATCTGCAGACCTGATATCAAGGACGGGTGATTGGCCTACTTTGTTGATACTGTGTGTGCATGTAGAAAAGCTTTACTTTTGTGAATGCAGACAGAGTAAATGGCTCGAACATTGAAGAAGAGACAAAAGTTCAAGATTTTGAGGATAGTTGCAGCCTTGACCTTTGGTCATGGGGTTATAGAAAGTAACTTTCTATAAATTTTGTATTTATAATAAACAGATATTTGCTTTATTCATGTTTGCTGTAAATCTATTTTACTGTAATTGATGGCCATATACTTGTGATCTGTACTTTTGTAAAAACACTTCTTGGACTTAAAAGTTTTGAAAGATGCTAGAGATGCTCAACAAAACAATACTAAGTCTTGTTTCTTGTCAAATTTGAAAATGCTTTGGAATGCGTATAGTAAAATAATTCAGTGATGCAAGTAATTCAGTTAAAACTGACTTTATAATTCTAAGGTCAACTGTTCAGAGGGACCTTGACCTAGTTTCTTGACCTCTCATTGGATGGCGTATTAAAGTCTTATGTCATGCTGTAATTGGAGCATAGCAGATAACTCTGCATGGGTAGAGATTGCTATTTCCTCTGTAAAACAATATTCCTTTCATATGCTCAGAAAAGAAGAGGTTAAAGGTAATTTAATTTAATTCCAGTTTAATTAACACTAATTATAAAAAACAAAAAGCTAGATGTATATGTCCCATATTTTAGTATTAGTATAGCCTGGATTACTGTTGATAAGGTCCATGCTAAATATCAAGTACTGTACATGACTCTTCATCTTTTAAGGAAAGGGACTACAGTATTATTTTTTTTATAGGCAGGGCTAACATTAATGTGACCTCACTGTCTGACTTATAAAAAGTTAATGTGCCAGTAACAGTTATTTACTGGGTGTTAGGAAATTTAAGGCAGACTTCCACTTTGTTTCTAAAGGTGTTCAGAGCTGGGGTATGACCCAGCATATAGACTGCTCATTTCTGGATCTGATTCAAAAACTATTAAAGAGAGCAGATATGTATTTTAGGGTGCACACCCAAAATATAATATCTCAAGGCTGACAGATGTAGATAATTACAGATATCATAACTGTAGATAATAATGGAAAATGATTGACTGTTATACTTTGACAGGTAACAAAAAGTGAAAGGCAATGCAGTATTTTTCTATGCTGTTAATTATTCCGGTATAAACTGACATTTCATATTCATTACCATCATAAATGCATCGGTACACCAGCTCATTGAACAGATTTCTCGACAATGAATAACTGCACATGATGCACTGAGAGAGGTACTTTATTTTTTTAATGAGATCATCGAGAAATGTGATTGTTGGGTGAGACAGAGGGGAGGAAAATTATCTAGCATGTCAATAAAGTTTTGAATTTCTTTACACTTCACACCCAGTTGAATAAAATGGCTAACAAATAACTAAAAGTATATCTTTTGGAAATCATGTAAATGAAGTTTTGTATTACTTTCTGAGTTGGATTTGAATAATTCGGGGTACCTCAGTATAATTTTAATCCCAAAGTCTCCGAAGTATTAAAACTCTTACAGAAACTTTGTTTAATCTTGAATATCTTTTTTTTTTTAAAAATTCTTTATAATTTTTCCTTCACATTTTTGACCTTAGAAAAAAAATACGAATGCATAAAAAAAGTCCCGAAAAAGGAGATGTAACAAGTTTGATAACATTGAAATGAGACATTACGATTCTGACTGTGACCTCTCTATGACTTTCCTTGGCTGTCGCTGTGGGTATACTATTAATGACAGAGTTTGTATGAGTCAAAGCTCCTTAGATTTCAGTCCCACTGGGCCCTTTTTATAAAAATTTATTATCCATAAGGAAAAGCTGGTCTTTTTCATCTTATATCCCACAATCATACAATTATATCCCCCTGCTGCGGAATTGTGATTGAATTGCACGCAACTGTGGCCCATTAGAGGATCTTTGAATTTTCAAGTGTGTTTGTCAGCTCTTGTAAGCTTTCATACTTTAAGCATCAGGTATTGTCATATTTAATATGTCTTTGAAGAGTCTTGGTCTTCATACACTTTGATATTTCAATCTTTTTATATATGTAATACTTATATGGCAGATATTTTCTTGTAATAATCAGGCTTCATGCAGTCGGCTGTCCAAAGAAAATGGGTCTAAAAAGGAACTTTACTGAATGGGCATAAAAATCCATTTTTTGGTGGGGTGAAGTTTAAAGTGGAAGACGCAAAAATTTTATCTAAATTACATATTTTAGGTATTAATTTTAAAATCCCTTTCATTACATCAAATGAACAATGCTGAATCATTTATAATATCTATATTTCTGGTCATAGGAAAGTGTACATGTACCAGTTATTAAATTATACACAGTAAAACATGGTTATAGCACACACACTTAAAAAATGAAGAAATGCTTACAGTGAAGATATTTTCATGGCATTCAGAATCATCACTATTCTAATTTCATTTTCAATAATAAAAAATTCTGCACTAACACTGTTTTAATATTAAAAATTTTTAGGAAAAAAATTCACGACCTACTAATCCATTTACCAGGAATTTTTTTCATCCTAAATTAGGAAAGCCTGAAAGAGAATTATTAATTTTTTTATGTGGCCTTTCTATGCTTAAAATCAAATTAACCAATTTTTCCGTGGATATATTTTGTATGTAAAGAAAGATCTTCTTTCTTTATTTTTTCACATCTTCATAAGATTAATCTGTTACGTATCCTCTTAGATGACACATCTCAAAGCCCAGGGTTTCATTCGGGTAATAACTTTTCAACATTAATCTTTGAATGGAATCTTTGTGTATGCAAGGGAGTTTTAACTCTTACCTAACCTCCTGTGTAAGTCGAATAAAGAATGGAGGACTTTGGTCGTAATAAATTTGGTTAATACCAAAGTTGCTTAGAATTTCTGAATGCTATAATGAAGTATTTTGAGCCATAGGATTATATGATGCTTTTTTGAAGGAGTGTTATCTGTTTTGCCTTGTTCAAAAAATTACGAAATAAAATCCGCCACTGGACAACCTCGTAGGGAATTTTCTAGGCTTAGAAATGGGTAAATAGGAAAAAATGATATCTTTTTCTCATTTTGATATAAAACCTTACTTTATCAATCCTTTCTTTTCACATGGGGTCTTTAGGAGATATTTTTAAGTAACAGATAAAGATATTGAGATATTTTTAAAAGTATACGCCTGTGTGTCACTTGGGATCAATTCCTATCTAAGGATATGTGGCCATAAACAGGGATTATCCTACAATTTTTCACAGTTGTATTTGTAGAAGTCATTGTATGCCTCATTAAAAGAATATTAAGTTTTCTGTCAAAAAATAAAGTGTTTATTTCATTTTTACGTTAGAAAATTGCAGATATCAAATGAAGGGATTAGAAAAGCAATCTGAGAAACTCTTCAACACAAAAGATGGATATACTTACGATGTGTATCTTAGAAAAGCAATTTAAATTGTAATAAAGTGTAAAAGTATACAGAAAAGACAATTTATTCATAATGGTCAAGCAATGTATTTTTTTCACAACTTAGAATGACAGAGGAACTTTGAAAAAGTATTTTATAATATGGAAATATTTTCTTGGTAGTCAGTGTACATGTGATTTTAAAAGTCTTATATTAAATCTGTGATGTTGAATTCAAATTAAAGATCATAATAGTTGCTTGAAGTGCAACTGAAGAGCACATATGCTTTTGTCGAGATTTTGCGGGTTTGTTTTTCATCGCGATTATGATCTTTAGAAACACATACCGCAAAACTTAAATTACAGAGCATAAATGTACAGTTAAATGCCAAAGTCGTGCATTATAGAAAATGTTGACATGCTTATTGCTAATAAGATCAAAAGAGTTGGTTTAATGTTAGAGTTGCATGATGGTACCTTGTCCTATCTTGATACAGTTGAAAGCTAATCTGGGTGTTTATCGGGGGCTGTTATCGGAGACCATTTCAAATGATTGGTCAAATACTGAGGAAATTCTGAATGAAATTCCTCTTGTAACAGAATTGATAGTGGGACTGTACCCTTAACAGATTTTGATTACAGAAATTTGTACTTTTAATGAGCTTATCTTTTTGAGTTATTGTAGGACAAAGTCTTATTTTGTCTGCATATACTTTGATATTATAGGAAGTTTTTATAGGCAAATGCAGAGGTGTTGATAATTTTTTAAAAGAGCATGTACTTGCTATATATGTAATGTTTTGAAATGAATTCCCATTAATACAATTTCAGCTTAAATTGACCAGAAGGGGTCTTTTGACTGCATACAATGATGACTATTAAAGGGGTCCTCAATGATCAGAACATGTATATAATTACATCATCATTTGGAGGTGTCGGGTAGAAGGTTTTGGTTACAGAAAATTGTCACCGGGCCAAGAACGTTTTTTAAAGTCCCCATCGTTAGAATTTCATTCATGAGGACCAGTGAGAAAAAAATAAAGGAATGGTCTAGTGTGTCGGGTAGATTTGTTTACGATGTGAGAGAGAAGAGAGATTTAGATGGGTATCTGGCCTGCGACGCCGATTCCGAATTCATGGCATCTGTTTCCTATTGAAAGATCCCGACTAGAAGAACCGAATCTTAGTTAATTTGACAAGTAATAAAAAGATCGTTTTAATATACTTTAGAGACATTGTCAAGGGGGATTGAACAAAACCCCCGATTATTTACGTTTACAGATTCATTGATTTATTATTAGCGGTAAATAAATCTTATCTGTGAATGACATAAATTAAGGAGACACAGGAATAATGAAATCTCGGTGATTGTATGGCGATATTTGTATTCAGTTCCGCAATTGTCTAGGACTGTTTATAGAATCAAAGGTTTACATAACATTAAAGTTAATGTCAACATTTTGTCAGCTTGTAATTAGGTATAACAATGGATTAATGTTTACATTTACTGTTGCTGATGAGTAAGATATAGGTATAAGATTTAGTCTTTATTGACGTCAGATTTTATTCATTATCTTAAAACTTAGATATATAAACTTTGAGTATATAACATTCAGTTCCAATATTTTATTAAATATGATATTAAACATTTGTCATTTACAGGTGCTGTTTTATTCCATTTTAGTGGCATCAGAAGAATTTCATAAGTCAGATACACAAGGTAAAATTTTGAACAATTTTTAGCTCACCTGAGCTTAAAGCTCAATTGAACTTTTCTGATCACCAACTGGTCTGGAACTGTTTGTCAATCTGTGTAAACTTTTCACATTTTCAACTTCTGAGAATTACCAAGCCAATTTTAATCAAAGTTGGCACAAAGCACCTGTGTTAATCCTAAAGGGGATTTAAATCTTAAATGAAGGACCAAGCCCCATCCAAAGGGGTGATAATCAAGAAAAGACAAAATTGGTTGTATAAAATTATTTTTCTGAAGAAATGGGCCAGAAAAGCAAATATGTTGAAGGTTCCTGAGACAGTAAAATTTTGAACAAATCTTGACCACCTCAAAACTACAGTAGGGAATCAAAATTTTACATTGAAATATTGTGGAAAAAATCTGTAAAATCTTTTCAAGAACCACTGGCCCCAAAAAGCTGAAACTTATGTAAAAGGTTTCCGAGGTTGGTGTAAATTCTAATTTGTTCAGAGCATGACCCCTGGGATAGGGTGGGACAAAATAGACAATTTAAGCTTTACATTGAAATATATGAAAAAATTCTTGAAAATCTTTTTTCTCTAGAACCTCTAGAACAAGAAAAGCTGAAACTTAGCCAAATGTTTACTGAGATATTTTAGTTACTAGTACTACAAATTGATCAGATCGATGGTCCGTGGGGTTAGGATGGGGCCACAATAGGAATAATTTTTAAAGAAAATCTATAAAACTCCTTTTAATAAGAACAACAAAGCCAAATTAAGTGACAAACTTATGTTGAGGTTCCTGAGGCAGGCAGGGTAGATTCTAAATTGAAAAGTTCAGCGAATCTAGTGTCCGACTCTGCCTCCCTTTACAACCCAGGATAGGGTGGGACTACAGACGCGAGAAATCAGTAAAATAATTAATTTTATCGCCATTCATTTGCCATATATAGGCTGTTTGGACAAAAAATCTTGAAAATCTTCGACTTCTTTGCGCATGACGTCACACACAAATACACAAACAAACTATCACGTGAAAATATCATGTGTGCTGTTTTTTAACTTCATCTTAGCATAGGAGTCGTTTTGACAGTTTTTTTTCTTTATCAATAAATAAATGAAACATTATTATGTTGTTTTGTATATTTTTCACGACACTTTCTTACTTTTCCGAAAGGTCCACACGTGTGTTGAGCACGTGTTACTTTCAAACAGATAGGAATTTTGTGTATTTGTGTTTTACATTGAAATATATCGAAAAAATCTTAAAAGTGATGCTTCATTTGTCGGTGATAGGGCCCCTGAACCAGAAAAGACAATTAACAAGTAGGAAAATAATTATTTTACTGGGGTTTGTAGTAACTATAGTACATGTACTAAATTGATCAGATCAAGGGTCTATGGGGTGAGGTAAAGAAAACCTTTAAAACTCCTCTTACTCTCCCCCGCACAAGTCACAATATAAAAGCGGGGGTTAGAGTCAGAGGAATCTCGGATTAAGGTGAGCATTGTGGCCCTTCAGCCTGTTGTTATGATATATCTTCTTTTTTTACATGTAAGATTTTATTCAATGTTGAACAAATGAATCAACTGTTATACTCTTAGTCATCAATGTCCTTTTTTAAAAAAATAAATTAAATAATCAGAGATAAACATAAATTTTAACTTTCTCAGAAAGTCAGTGATAAGTGTGACTCAATAAAGTATGTATCATCCTACTGCATAATTTATATACCAGTAATTAACAAATATTACTTTTGTGTTACCTATATTGTATTTGTAATAATGGGGTATATTTATATTCATGACATTTGTCAAGCTGTCTCCAATAGATTCATCATCTAGAAGATCAATAGAATGAATTTGTTGCAGCACTGTTTGATTGCATGACCACGAATTAGATAAGATGTTAGTAAATTTTGCAATCATATTAGGCATTTATTGTACATGTTCAAAATTGAACAAAGAGGCATGGACTAGGAACATTTGGCACATTCATGAAGAATCCTTATCATTACTTTACATGATATTTTTACACTGCAGGAGAATTTATATTTCACTACTTTTGTGTTTAATTTTTCATAAATACTGATGCTATTTAGGGCAGTATAGTATTTACAAAGCAACCTACACATAAAACTTGCAAAATACTTAGAAAATAAGAAGACTTGTAGAATAATTTCATGAAGTACCTGGTGAATTAATGGTCTCATTTGAAATTTAACAACTATTAATAGCTACTGTACTACAATAAATAAACCAGGTACAAAATTGGTTTGAAAAACTTTTCTTCTTTTTAATTTTATTATAATTTTTTTCAATATACTTCTGCTTTCTTGAAGATCATTTGAGGTAGGGCCGAAAATACCCTGCGGAAGTGGTTGATGCATCAATAAATCACCAGTTTTAAGTATGAGAACCAGTTTCTGAGCAACACGCTCTCTATCTAACACCCCCTCTCACTAAACTCTCAATGGAAAATTGTTCAGGTTCTCTACAGGACCCTAAGTACTAGTCAATAAAGCTTAGTTTTATGGATAGAAATTATGATTTTGTGATTTACTGGTTGCCAAATGAACTTTTGGTGACTGCCTTTTTACTGCTGCAATAATTCAAGTTTTTGTCAGGTTTTATACTTTAATCATCGCTAGAACACCTGTGCCATGGCAGTTTTAACTGAGTGAAACAAATAAAATGTAATGATTCAATTATTTGAATGACCTCGTAAGTGTCCATTTTTCACCTACATGTACACAAAATCTTTGTTCAGAGAACATTCGAAAAACATTTTAAAACTGTCAAATTTTGGTGTGATTAAAAGTTCTGCAGTAATATTGATAATTGTAGGCACCTGTCAATTTGTTACTTGTATGTACATGTATGTCAATATTACAACTATTATTGATAAAAAATGAACTTTAGTGACTGAAATTTTCAGGATCATAATTGATAATTCTAATTTATTTCTAATAAGCACACATTTTTGCTTTGATGCTCTTGGAGTTGTACAACTTGTTGAATCTGACACCATGCTACAGAAATTGGCCACGGATTAGACAACATTTTGGATTTAGAAAATATTTTAAACACTCAAAGTTAACATTGTTATTGACAAGATTTCAGAATAGGCAACATCTGAGTTAGGAAAGTTTTACTGTATTCTTTTGTCTTCAAATATAGTAAAATAAAGTTGACTGCATTTGGAGAAGTACTATACACCTTTTAAACAGCATCTAGTATTGCCACTGCAGGAATGTACCCTAAATTTTTAAGTTTTGCAAATCATATGAGAAATGGTAAATGAATTAATTATCCTGAATATATATCACTTAATTACTTGGGAAATGGGGGCTGAGTCAAAAAAAGAAGTATTTAGGATGTGCGTGTCTTTTTCTGTGCAAATTAATAGCTAGTAATTACCTTGATGTTGCATTGTCAAGAATAGATTGTATAAAACTCAAATTGTCAACCAAAGAGCCTCATTTTGTGGAATTTCTAAAACAATTTGCACAACAATGTAAGCAAGGATGAGCTGATCTGTTTAATTATTTGTAGTGACATTTTTATTTCATCCCATCTTCATTCATAAAAATTATATGTGGTGGTTAAGCAAGGCAAAACTAATGCATAAATCACAATAAAACTTGATGTAAAGATTTAGAGAGGTCATGAGAAATGGTCCAACCTCTGACTTTTGTGTGCAAATTAAAAAGGAATTAAAGGAGGCCCTTAACAAAAGACATTATTCAGAGTCTATAAGGTTCTCTGAATACCCAATGCAGTGTTTGCCTTTTTAATTTTTTTTCTTTAAGTCTATCTCAGCATGGGAGAAACTTGACTCGGACCTCGGTTATTGTGTTTCTTGACACCGACTGAGATTTTAGTGTTTGTTAATCCGGGGGGTGACAGCCTCTCCAATGATCCAGTGGTTCTTTTTGGGGGTGTTTGATTATTTGAGCAACCCTGTGAGAGAATCGATGTAGAGTAGCTGATCGTTTTGTACCTATTGAAGAAGGATTTTCTCTTGGAAAAAAAAGAGTTTACAAATAAGAGCAAAGCTTTCTTCCAAATATATTTTATATAAAGTTGCCATGTATAAATGAGGGTAAAAGTCTTCATATTCATCCATTCCCAGGTTGACTTTTCACATTTCTGATTGACCATGTTTTTCTTTTCTGTTTTTTTTCATCAATTTTTGATACCAACTCAGATTTCTGATAAAAAATTACAAATACTTACAAATTAGGCATAAATTTTTCTATATAAAAAAGTGTTACTCCAATTGACCTCAATCTTGATTTTGCTGATGTTGCAAAAGTCATGCAAAAAGGGAAATGTCTCCATATTTACCCACTGGTAACTTATCAGAGAAAATGATTTGTATATCTTCCTTTGTCCATTCTGAAGAAAAATCAATAGTTCTTCAGAAGGAAAGATGTATAAATTTATTAAATTGTAATACATATGTATTTTTATTACCCTTTTTTTGCAGACTATGAAATTGTTCATCCAATCATATCAGACCTCTCAGGAAATCCTGTCTCACATCATCATCTCCATGGCAACAGATTCAAAAGAGACTCTTCAAGGACAAACACATTATACCTCAATATCACAGGTCAAGGTCACACATTTGAAATGCAGCTGACTGAAAACCATAACCTCTTAGCTCCAGGATTTAAAGTTTATCACAGGAAAAAGAGCAAACATTCCAAAAATACCACGGAAACTGTAGAACCTCAAGACGACCATCTTCCTGCAGCAAACTGTCAATATTCAGGAAAAGTGCATTCTCATGGTGGAAGGGCTGCTCTGTCATTGTGTAATGGCTTGGTCAGTATATATAAAGAAAGTTATGCATCATGTTATATTTATGGGGTCCTTGCTATTAGGAAATGCTAAGGTCAGAAAAATAGATCCTTAAAGCCCAGGGACAGGGAAATTTTTTAGCATCTTTTATTTTTTCATCAACCTGAAAAGGTGTATTGTGACTTGAGGTTACCATACACAATCTGGGCATGTCATTTTAAGATTAATAATCAAAATAAATGGGGATAAATTGCAAAAGAAAAATTTTCATTACCCTGATGAAAGGTACAACACTTTGTACATGTGTTTGTGTATCAGCTCACTAAAGATCTTTATTTTTGAAAATCGTAAAGTATAGGAATTTTTCAAGTTCATTTTAATCAATTTTAAAAAACTGTTTTCTGAAAACTGCCAGTACTTATTTTTTTCTTCTCTCTAGAGAAAAGAAATTTTCTTAAATGTTTTAAGCATAAAAAAAGATGTTAAATTTACATTCTTTTTTTTATACCGTAACCAGAAATGATTTTTGGAGAACAGACTCAGAGAGTTTTGAATGTTCTGCATATTTAACATACATGTAAATGGAATCCATCAAATGAGGAATAACACTCTCTCTTTTTCAGAAACATTAATATTTTGAATCTAAATAGGGTCACTGCATACAAGTGCAAACCATGTTGCATTTAGATAATTGCATGACTGAAAGTGAATAACAAACTTTCAATGTTTCTTAAACATGGCATTTCTTTAACTGTGTAAAAGAATACACTCAGATTTAAGATAAAATCGTAGCTTTAAATGACAACTATCACCAATAAACATTCTAAGCAGGTTGAGATAATTATGGGTTATGGGAAGTGCAAATGGTAAGGGCTTAGTAGCCTCCAGTCAAGGTTATCTCCCTTTCACTGAGATAAATATGGGGTATTATATGAATGAGTGAAAATTGGGGGTTACAAGGAAAATGTGAATGAAATTGTCCTTTCTCTTTTATTTATGAAGCGTAAGTGAGAGATTGTAGGTGAAAGAGTCACCAGACGTATTCTGTGTATCGTTGTCAAAAAGTGTGAGCATTTATATTCATAATCCCAAAAAATCCTGCCCTACATACTCTTAATGAATGTATGTGTGAATGTCAGCATTAATTATTGTATTTTTATCGTAAGTGATTTAAGCTACAAAGGTGGAAATTCATTATTCATTGAGCTTGAGTCATATTTTCTTTTTTTCTCCTTCTTTTCCATTTTTTTTTAATTCAACAGATGCTCGGCCAGACAGATCAGAGGGTGTTTTTAGATAAAAATGTCATTTTAAAAGGACATTAATGTCTGTTAAGCCGGTGTCCTATCTTGTTAGAATATTATATCCCAGTGTTATATTCAATATGGGGACAGACAGGGGTTTCCTTTGACAGTGCGATATATCTTAGTCCCGTTTGAAATGGTCAGACTTTTATGGGTTAAAGTGTCACCTGTTGCGACTCATGAAAGGAGGCTTTAGACCAGACTTTATTTATGAGATACACTGTTGGTTATGACGGTTTATGGTAGAAAATTTATTAATTTATTAAATGCAACGGAAATAATTGTATAATTTCAATTTCGATGAACACATAGGGTTTATAACTACATGTAGTACATACATTTTTATTGGATAGTTGAAAGTTAGAAGGTGGCTTGTATTTTGGTTAATGCTCTGGATGGAATCTGTTCTTATAAAATGCTGATTGAAGATATGGCACAAAATATAAAGCCAATCAGATTCATGAACTTTTCTGCAATTGAAGCCTGTGTAATTTACTACCTGTGGTACCCGGTAATAGATAGTGAAGGTTTACCAAAGTACATACCAGTATTTTAATAAATTCAAATTTCAGTGTCCTTAAAATATATATGTTAAATAAAGTTTCAATATCTGTTTTGATTTATGTAGTCAAAAGTTTTTAAAAATCCAAATACATATACATGTAACTATTGTGGGCTATTCCACTTATACTAAATGATAAATGTAGAATGAAAACAATACAATACAATCATCATTTCAGAATGGAATCATAAGGATTGCAGAAGAGGACTACATCATAGAACCCTACAAACAGCACAAGGTCAGGCCCACATTTGATCCCCTCGCTGGGCCCCATAAACTGTACAGAAGGTCTACACTGGCAGTCAGACAGACACAGTACTGTGGGAAACCTCAAAGAGGTCTGTTATCATCGGCAGGCTCAGAAAGCCTGTGTCAACTCTTTGTTATGTTACTTGTCAGAATTCTTCATGAATTATGTAAGGGACCTTTTTATGCATAATTTCCTAAAGGTGCTTTTCTAAAGACACAAAAATGAAGAGAACTCTTCAGAATTATGAGAAGCATGTGAAGGATTTATGAAAATTATGTCTCAGAAATAAATGCAGTGCTTTTGATGCTAATTTACTGTACTGAGTTACTGAATGAAAAGTTCTGATATCAGTTTAAAATAATGTAATATAAGAAATGTCATACTCTCACACAGATCACATTATTTCTTTAAATCATTTTTTTTTCTCACTCACATAAACCTGTAAAATAAGATTTGTTGTCGTTCACTGATCAAATTCAAATGAACAAGAACAAAAATACACCGACCCGCTATACAAGATCTGTAAAAATTGTACTGTACCTTTAAAAGTGCAGTTACGGTAGTTTGATCAAACACAGGATCAAAGTGAATTTAAAAGAGATAGCGTATATTTGACTGTGAAATTAGAGAAAATAGAATTTTTAATTTTTTTTTTCAAATTTCAGATAAGAGGAGCACATCTGTAGCCAAAGGTGATGAGGACTTTAAGCTGTCGGGGGAGAATTTGACTGAGTCCGTAGAGGGGGCAGAGCCTCTGTGGAAGAAGTACCAGAGAGCCATCACGGAACATGAGGAGCGGATCGTGGAAACTTTGGTGGTGGTGGACAAGATTATGTACTACAAACATGGCAAAGACAACATCACAACTTTCACTCTTACTCTTTTCAATATGGTATGAATTAAATGATTCTTAAGCTAGTCAGACATTAGTTTTTTGAGAATTATTAAATGATTATTAAATACATTTTTAATCCTTAAGAAAAGTTGAATTATTCTAAATTATTTGTTTTAGGATTTGTTTTGTTTATACAGATAATGGTTTATTTGGTTGTAATTTACAATAGATTTTGGAGCGATTTGTTTTGTTTATACTGATAACCTGGTTTATATGATTGTAATTTACGATAGGTATCAGAGCGATTTGTTTTGTTTATATTGATAACCTGGTTATTTGATTGTAATTTACGACAGGTATCGGAGCTTTTCACTGATCCCAGCCTGGGAGATAACCTGAATATCGTTCTGGTGGGGCTGGTCGTGTTGGAGGGAGATGAGGTGGGTTTAACTTAGGATTTAAGGTTCATTGACCCTCTAGTAAGAGAGATAACTCTCAGTGAAATAATTGACTATAATTATTAGGGTTAAAGGTGCTTATTATCAGTTCTGCCCCCGGAAGGGTTGCTGAAATTGTGTGCATTTTAATGATACCTAATTGTATTTTTTTGGGAGAATCATTAGTGTTGATGCATTTTTAGAAAACTTGAAACAATAAGTTTAAAAATTCCTATTTGAATTTCAAAATCATTAAAAACAGTATGACTATAAAAATGTTTAAGAATATTATCTGTTGTATAAATTGATGAGAACTTATAATTTGAATATTGACACAAATAAAACTGTACATGCTACAGAATGACCCCTAACGTTTTGTTTTATTTTGCTAGCCTGGGTTATCTATAGGATACCATGCTGATACCACTCTGAACAGCTTCTGTTCCTGGCAGTCTGTTTTAGTGGGAGCCAGTGGTAGACAACATGATCATGCCATACTGTTAACTGGACTGGATCTCTGCTCCTATAAAAACGCCCCCTGTGACACACTAGGTAAAGGGAAATGGGGGGAAATTAACTTTTCAAACTTTTAAAAGTGTTTTTCCTATTATTTCAGGTTTTATATAAAAATTCCTCGAAAAACTATTTTTTTAGGCACTTTTTCTGTCTCTCTTTGAATGACTTTGCTGTTTCTTAGGTAATGTTTGGACTTACAGAGAAAAATATAATCAAAGAAATTTTTTGTTTGTAGGTTTTGCTCCTATAGAGGGTATGTGCAATAGAATTCGAAGCTGTACTATCAATGAGGACACAGGACTTTCAACAGCCTTCACCATTGCTCACGAAATGGGTCATAAGTAAGTAATTCACAAAAACTGCTTATTTAAATTTTTTTTCTTACTGGCGTTGGTTACTGTAAAATCACATATTTTCATGGGGTCAAATTTTCGTGGTTTGAGGAAAATCTCATACCTTGAAAACAACGAAAATTAAACCCCCACGAAAATTTGTGATTTTCACAGTACTTTTTTTTTTCTTTTAATCCCTTAAGAAATATATATTTACCACCCACAGACACAATAAATGGTAGTTTTACATACATATTACTTATTTCATTTTTAAAAGAAACAGCTTATGGAGGCCAAGGCTGCAGAACCCAAGAGTCCTTGTAAAATTGTAATTTTATGCCATGGTTATTGCAACAATTATGATAAAGAGACAAGTAATAAAACTTAGATATGGAACTGACATTTATGAGATGACTTGCCTTATTTTTCTGTAATTTGTTTTCTCTGTTTAATTTTTTTACTTGGTTTACATTTTTAAAATTGTCTGGTTTATATCAGTGAAAAACAAGACACAATATGCTCGCATTAGTATTTGAGATAGTGATATATTTTACATAAGTATGAAAAATGGATTCATATTATGTTTTACTATTTAACCTTGAAAGTGACATCAGGAAGTTTAATATACTTTGTTTACAATACCTGGAAAGTCTTGATAAAAATAACTATTTTGTGAAAATATTATGATGCCTTAGTTTTGAGTGTGTATATTGCAGTAGGCAACAAGGCTGTTTACATATAATTAAAACTAATAATAATGCAAGAATTTGATTTATACTGTATGTGTACAGGCACCTGACATTACTTATTTTTCTTTTAGTAAAAAAAAAAATATATACACATACCTATTTAGGTATGTGTATATTTTTTTATTAAAAGAAAAAAAAATAACTTCAAGTGCCTGTGTGTATGTGTACTTAAAAAAGTGGGCTTTCTATTTTAGCGGCTTTGGTACAAACAATGATGTGCTAATTCATGAATGATTTATGATATTATTTATAAATACAATACATGTACGAGGGCTGTTCGAAAATTATTGAGACAATTACATTTATTCCGTAACGGACGGAGATAATTTTATGATAATTCATCAGCATTTTATAAAGAGCGAATATAACACTTATTCAAAATTTCTAATTCCTATGATAATAAGTAAAGTTTCGGTGAAATGATAAACATACATATGTCTACCGACCCGGAGCAGCATCGCTACGTCATTTAACGTCACGTCAGCCGGAGATGGTTTTGCATGTAAAACGACCGGAAAGCGTTTAATACTTTTCCTTCTTTGTTATTACATATAACATTACAAAAATCAAAATCTCTTTTCTTTAAACTATTCTTTAAAAATGTATGCTGTCGCTACCCCAGTTTGAAATTTTCATTTGTGGGAAAGGATAACTTTTAATCATTCAGTGCCGATTTATGTTAAATAATACCGTAACGATATTAATACCGTACGTAATAACTGATAGTCATCCGGAGCTTTTGATTTTACTCTGGTTGAATTAATTGTAAAAAGAAAATTATACCAATGAAATAACAAACCCTAACACATTAGTTTTTCTCGTTGTTATTGTTTTAGCAGGTCGTTCAGTCTGGAAAGGAGTTCTACATTGCGCTACACAAAATTTTAGGTATGCTGGCTGCTCCGCCCTTGACACCAAAATCCAATTTTCCTGTTCTTAGCAGATTTCTGTACCGCGCTTTATTTTTTTATGATCTCCGTATTCCTGATCAAAATTCAAACAAAGTTGCACAACATGAATTTGAAATAAAGCTGAACAATTATACACATAAACTGAATTATTTTCGCTCTTATTATGGGTCCACGAAGAGTAGGAAGGTTGGTGATGCATATTTTCAATATCTGATTTGTGACTGCTCCGGATACCCTTACTATTGACACATTTATATACCACTGTACAGGAAATATTTAATATTTGTAAAAAATGTTTTGCTTTTATCGATTCTTAGTGTATGTCTAACGTAAATACAAATTTTCAACGAAAGACGTTCATTAGAAAGCAAAATTTAAACAGTGTCTCAATAATTTTCAAACAGCCCTCGTATTTGGCACAGACATGTGATGCGCTAATCCATAATTACGCTAACAACTGCATAACTACTGATTGCGCTGAACTTTGAATGTGCAAATTATGTAAATACAGTAATTGCCGAAAATTATCATTACTGTAGATCACTAAATTTTCGCGACACCTTATTTTCGCGAGATAGCCATTGACTTTTGATTAGCGAGACAAAATTTTCACGAATTGTTTTTATTGCTCTATGTAATCTAAAGGAATACTATTATACGCGAGAATTTAATTTTCGCGAGCACACTGTCTCGCGTAATTACGCGAAAATAAAGTTCTCGCGAATAAAAAGTGTTTTACAGTACTTAAACACCCAATTTTATGTTAACGCCCCCAAAATCTACCTGATTCAAGATCAATAATTTACCGCCTGTCAATTATTAAAAAACAATAGCTTCTGATTTGATTGACAGGCAAGCTGTCTGAACAACCTGATAATCTGAGTTCGCATGTTTTGAAGACGATCGCCTGATCACGCGTCGAACACTTTCATGTACCCGCCTTGTATATACACGCGGGTTAAAAAAAAAACAACCTACTAATATTGGTAATTAATTAATTTTAGGTAAAAAAAAAAACGAGAGCAGATAATTTAATTAAAGATTGACTTCATAAAATATTTGCTTTTAATCTTCACTTGTAAGCAAATGTCGTCCGAGAATCTATTTCAAACTTTACTTGCCGTAATTGGAAGTCCATGTACCGTTAAACATTGTTAAAATTATAATAAAAAAGTGGACATAATATTTAGGATATATTAAATGTTCAGCACTAGCAGCATGGTTTACAAACGATGTTTTATCTCTGTATAAGGGATACAAAGAAATGACGGAATATAATTGCTCGAATTTTGTCAGACATCTGTCTAAATTCGTAATGAAAAGGTGAAGCTAACGAACAGTGATCCAACTTAAAAGGAAATATTTTAAACAATAAAATTTTGTTAGCACACAATCACTGGGAAATAATGAATATCTTGGACAATATTGTGCCAGAAAAAAAATTATTCCGATCGCGGTAAATGTTCACACGACAGATAAGTGGATTTTCTTATTTTAAATATTCACACTTATTAAATCATGTTGATTTCTTTTACTGAAGAGTAAAAGATATAAAGATATGATTGCTTTTTAGATGTTAGTCGAGACCGTTTCTTTATTTTTACAAACAAAATTATAAACGATATATTTCTTTATATTTTTTTTCTTCCAAAGGTAACAGTGAATGCGTTTAGTTTAAATTATAAATAATTTTTTAATATTAAAATAATTAAATTAAATTAAGTTAGTTGTTTCACTCAAAATTAAACACGAAACACGTAATGTTGACCCTGATTACCAAACACAGACTTCCCGTGTACTGCTACGTGTACAGAGATTTTTGACATCTTGGGTATTGGGGGTCTCCAGGTTAATAACAACACTGGTACTTCGACCACTCCCCCTCCTCAGGTAACCGTACGATAAAAAAATTGGGTCTTTAATACTTTTTGCAAGGCCTTTAGACAGGTGCTTGAAGATTACTTTATGATGATGATGATGATGATTTTATGTTACAGTTTTGGAATGTTCCATGATGGGGAGGGTAACCACTGCACTAAGACCACAGGGACCCTGATGTCCCCTACACTGGTCAGTAAAGATGGACAGTTCCACTGGTCACTCTGCAGTAAAACCTACCTGATGAAATTCATGAAGTAAGTCACAATTTTGCTACCCAAATCTTCCCATTTTTAAAAAACTGTTTTGCATAAGGATGCAGATGCGCAAGCTTAGAATGTACATGTAATTAATCGCGCTCATGCTGTGGGATTTTTTTGTAGCACTCCACAAGCAGAGTGTCTGGCAGACAAACCTACAAAAGTCGCTGAGTTACAGTTCCCAGAGAAACTTCCCGGGGAACTGTATGATGCTGACGTTCAGTGTAAATGGCAGTTTGGGAGGAGGGCCCAGCTCTGTACATTAGACTTTGGTAAAGTGAGTCTTTTTTCACAATCACAAATCTACTGGAAACTAAAATTTTTGGTGAAGAAAATTGCATATATTTTCATTTCTGTTTTGGCAATGTTAAAGGTTTTACTCACTATGAATTGGGTTGTATTGTAGGATATCTGTAAATCTCTGTGGTGCTTTAGAGGTAGAAAGAGATGTGAGACAAAGTTCTTACCAGCAGCAGAGGGGACCTCGTGTGGTTATGGAAAGGTACCATAAGCTATTATTATCCATAGAAAACACTTTTCTATTTCTTAAGGGCAGGGGGTGTTAAAGCTTGGAATGTGAATTTATATTTGCCCAGTCCATTGTATTAGAAAGACTAAATTGTTTGTTGTAGTGGTGTAGAAGAGGAGAATGTGTGGAGTTTGGTCAGGACGGACCCTCCCCAATAGATGGTAGCTGGTCCCAGTGGACCCACTGGACAGACTGTAGCCGGACCTGTGGGGGAGGGGTTACCATGAGGGAGAGGCAATGTAATAAACCACTGTAAGTATCAGAAAAATATAGATCGTAACTGGAACAAAAGGAGAATCAAGAACATAGGGAAAAAATGCAGTAATTTATAAAATGTGGTCATGATGCAACTAGCTTGTTTATCATTTGAATTTTAAAAAAAAATTCAATACATTATTCCTTTCAGACCACAATATGGAGGGAAAAACTGTGATGGAGAAGCAAAGGTTCATAAATTGTGCAACTCTAAGGTATTGTAAACTATTTATTAAATGCTCAGTTAAGAATCTTGTAACTGCTAACCAATGAATATTCAGTTAACTGCTAACCAATGAATATTCAGTTAGAGTAGACCAAAATAAATGGAAATTTTTATTTGTAGCCTTGTCCAGAGGGTGATGCTGATTTTCACAACAAACAATGTCAGCTGTACAACGAGAAGCCATTCAGAGGCTGGCTGTTAGACTGGAGGCCGCATCCTAAGATGTATAATGGTAAGACAGAGATTGTTATTACTAGCTTCACTTCAAATTATTTCTCAATATAGATGATTGAAAAAAAAATTGGAGAAAACTAGTACACCTAGACATTATACGATGACATATTGCACTAAAATGCCCAACATTTGATCCAGGCACATAATTGGAGGAAGAAATTATAGCATACTGAAATCATCTGTTGTAATATTCACACTCATAGAAATTTTCATTAGGCCTATTTCTGTTTTGTTGCAGCACAGGAGCCTTGTGTCCTATATTGTTTAGCAGAGACCAGTAGTTATGTGTTCACAATAAAACACACAGCCACAGACGGAATGAAGTGTGCTGGAGACAAAGAAATCTGTGTGGAAGGGACTTGTCAGGTAAGTCATTAAAACACCCTGTATTGTTTTATACTGGCAGAATAATTTGCCATTTTGTTGAAAATTTGATTTTTTTTTCACCTACTGTAGATCACTATATTTTCGCGACACCTTATTTTCGCAACAAAGCTATTCGGTATTTATTAACGGAACAAAATTTTCGCGAGCTGTGGTTTCTGTTGTGTATAAACATTAATAATACAATTATATGCGAGAACAAAATTTTCGCGAGCAGACAGACACGCGTAATTACGTGAAAATAAAGTTCTCGCGAATAATAAGTGATTTACAGTATTAAAGGTTTAAATTTCAAATTAAACTGTGAACTTTCTGTTGTAGCCAGTAGGATGTGATATGCTTGTTGGCTCAACTGCAGAAAACGATATCTGTGGAGTGTGTAAGGGGGATAACTCTTCCTGTCGAATTATTCAGGGAGAATATTTGGAGCAGCCCAAACTTAACAGTAAGGAAAATACAATTACTCAACAAAAATAATTTTAATCAAAATTAATTCTAATGCAAGAATTCCATAGTAATTCTCTGAATTAATTTGCCTTCTTTCAAATAAATTATACTGCCAGAGCTAACGTTTTGGAAATGGTTAATAATAAGAATAACCACATGCCAAGAGAGATAATACATGTATTTAAAAAGGAAATTTTTTTTGCAATTTTGCAGCTTACTTCCCAGTGGCTATAATACCCAAGAGCCAGATCAATCAAAATCTCAGAGAAGAACCTGTCCTCTAACTACCTGGCGGTCAGGGACATTTTTGGTCAGTACTACCTGAACGGTCACCAGCGCGTGGCCTGGCCGGGGGAGTATGTACTGGGGGGAGCTAAGTTCATCTATAAAAGACCCTACAACGAGCCAGAGACCCTGGAGAGTATTGGGCCATTGAGAGAAGACCTGGTTCTGGAGGTAGGAGTTAATAATTTTAAATTGATTTGAATTTTTATGCCCCTGCTCTGAAGGAGAGGGGATATACTGTTTTTGAAGCTGCTATATATGCATTTTTGATATATAAAAAAAAGATCAGTTTTTAATAATTATTATTAAAAGAAGAAAAATGAACTTATTTCAGATACTTGTCCAGGATGAGAACCCCGGGGTCCAGTATAAGTATGCCATTCCTCGTCAGATCTCCCACCTGATCAGCCATGCCCCGGTAGATAACTACACCTGGAGTGTTTCAGCCTCGGCCTGCTCTGAACCCTGTGCTGGAGGTACTATTTTGTTATTTTTGAAAATCATACCAGAAAAGGGATTTTTTTTTTCAATTGGTCATCAAGTCATGACTATATATGTACTGACGAATTGAATTGCCCACATCAATTTTCAGTGGCAAAGTTACAATAATTTCCAATTTTCAAATTAACTCATTTGAAAGGCATTGAACATTTAATGGCTCTTTTTAGGTCACCTGAGTAAACTCAGGTGGCCTATTGCTATCCGTTTTCGTCCATCGTCGTCCGTCGTGTGTTAACATTTGAACATTTTCAGCTTGTTCTCTGCAACCACTCAACCAATTTCAACCAAATTTGGCACAAAGCATCTATGAGTGAAGGGGAACGAAAATTATGAATTTCATGGTCCCTGCCCCCCCCTGGGGCTTGAGGAGTGGTGCAAAAAACACTAAAACTAATGAAATCTTTAAAAATCTTTTTCTTTACTCCTGGGCATCAAGCAGTCAAATTGTTTGCATGATTGTAATCAGCATTGAGTCCTCTACCAAAATTGTGAAATTAATGGCCCCATGGTCAGGGGTTCTAGTGCTAGGGTAGGGCTTAAAAGAGTATATAGCGAAAATGCATTATTTCTTTGAAAATCTTCTTCTTGCTCCTGGGTCTTAAATAAACTAACTAAGTACATAGTTATGATGAGCAAGAGTGCCTCTACTGAAATTGTGAATTTTATGGCCCCAGGGTCAGGGGTTCTAATGTTAGGGCAGAGCTCTATTGATTATATAGTGAAAATACATGAATTCTTTGAAAATTTTCTTCTCTGCTCCCAGGTATTAAATAAATTAACTAAGTACATACTTCTGATGAGCAAGAGTGCCTCTATCAAAATTGTGAATTTCATGGCCCCAGGGTCAGGGGTTCTGGTGTTAGGGCCGGGCTCTATTGATTATATAGTGAAATAGTTTAATTCTTTAAAAATCTTCTTCTCTGCTCCTTGGTATGAAATAACCTAACTAAGTGCATAGATATGATGAGCAAGAGTGCCTCTACTGAAATTGTGAATTTCATAGCCCCAGGATCAGGGGTTCTGGTGTTAGGGCGGGGCCCTATTGATTATATAGTGAAAATACATTAAATCTTCGTTTTCTTATCTGCTCCTGGGTATTAAGCAGATAAACTACCTATATAGTTATGATGATCAAGGGCCCTAATATTCCAGAATTGTGAATTTCAAGGCCCCAGGGTCAGGGGTACCATAGACCGGGGGGGGGGGGGGGGGGGGGGGGGGGGGGTGGAGCTGTACTTATATATCAGAAATGAATAAATTTTTTGAAATCTTGGTATCCTTGGTATCAGTCAAATATTTTTGAAAAGCAATGGTGCCTTTTTAAAAATTGTGCAATGTGTGGACCTAGGCCTAAGGGTCAGGGGTTCATGTGTGGTAGGGACACTACTGATTATTGGTGAATATTACTGATTAGTTGAAATGCATTTTTGTTCCCCTACCCTGCCTATGGGTATTAAGTAACCAAACTGAGCAACTGCTAAGTGTATAAGTTGTGATGATCAATGGTGCCTCTTTCAAAATTGTGAATGCCATAGCATCTGGCTTAAAACATGAATCAAATTCAATTTCTGGAAAGTTGTTGCATGATGCTCAGGTGCCCTATAAGGCCCATGGGCCTTTTGTACTGCCTTAGAGATATATGGACATAAAATGCATGAATTTGGAGATAATTTATAAATTCAAATCCAGAGCTAATATATTGTTATTAATGTTCATAATGTGCACTATTTTAGAAATTATATATTTATTACAGGTAAAAAGAATGTCAGTGCCAAGTGTCTGAAAAATCATTTCAAAGAAGTGAATGAATCTCTGTGTGACCAAAGCAAAAAAACAGAAACTGGACTAGTGCCATGTAATGAGCAACCATGCCCTCCAAGGTAATACATGTAATTAAATTGTTATCAAATAGATTATTAATTTTTTTTTCAGTCCTTGTAATTTTATTATAAAGCAAATTTAATACATAAATAATTGTCATTTATCAAAACCTAAAACAAAATATTTGTAAGATTATGAAATTGTTAAAAAAAAAAAAAAAGAGTTATGTATGATTTCTTTTTTTTTTTTTTTTTTGTTATTCTTCATATCTGCTATACAATTTATTTTAAAATAAAATTTTAAAACAAAATTTTGGCTTTAAAAGCATGTGATTTTGTAAGCATGCATTTGTAATGAATGTGTTTAATAATGTTTGAAGTGATGGGAAAACAAATCATTTAACCTATAACATAATAATCACTGTATGTCTTAATTCATCAGATGGGTCCCAGAGGAATGGAATTCTTGCTCCAAATCTTGTGGGAAGGGAAAGCAGAGGAGGAAAATCTTTTGTCGGAAAAGAGTTTCAAAAAAGCGTGATAAAAGAGTCAAGAAATCCAACTGTAAAAGTTTGCCAAAACCTGTGAGGACTCGACGATGTAACTTACAGGAATGCCCACCAGTATGGAGAGTGGGCAAGTGGCACAAGGTGTGGGCAAAATTCTAATGTTCAAATCTTTTCTGATACATATTAATCTGATCTAAATTTTTCGGTATTTATATTTCTTCTCCATTGTGATTTGATGAAAAACTATTAAATATGTACAGTCTATATAAGAGGAATCCTATTTTTCTGTCTTGGTAAGCTACATGTATTATGTGCTATTGATTTATTTTTAACATTTTCTCTGTCTACTAGAAGAGATATTTTGTGTATACTAATATTTAATCCAGTTCTGTTTCACTGCAGTGTTCAGTCAGCTGTGGTACTGGTACACAGGCCAGGAAAGTGTTCTGTAAAAGTAAAGGCAAGAAGGCCAAGAGACAGCCCGACCACATGTGTAGTGGACACAAGCCTCCCAGCATCCGACCCTGTAAACGGTCACTCTGTCCGCAGGACACCATATTTGAATGGCACTTATCTCCATGGGGACCAGTAAGCATTCTTCTTTGATACATGGATAATTTTTTTTAGACATTTTGAGAATTATAAGATTAATATTAATTTTCTTTTTTTTAAGTGTTCCCAGACTTGTGGGCCAGGAGTCAGACAGAGGTACCTCGTGTGTAAGAGAGTGGATTACCGCGGAAACACCATTGCTACTAGAGATAAATACTGTAAGAAGTCCAGTCGTCCGAGAGTACCCACAGAGGATTCCTGTAAACTGATGGTCTGTCCTCACAAAGTCATCAATAGGCCCAAATGGAAGGTGTCCCCATGGTCACAGGTTTGTATGGAGTTGTTGCAAACGCAGAGATAAAATTATTGCTCTACACATAAATTTCTTTTGATTTAACAGGAACTTAAAAAGTCTGTTTTTGGCATTTATTCATAAATATAAAGAAATTGTACTTTAATACTACATGTATTTTATAAAAGGTTAGCTAGGTTCTATACTTCTGGAGCAGAGCAGCATGTGCTCCAGAAAGAATTGGAAGCTTCTAAATTATAATGTTTTATTAGATAAAGTAGAATTTTTAGCTCACCTGAGCCGAAGGCTCAAGTGAGCTTTTCTGATCAAAATTTGTCCGTTGTCTGTCGCTGTCGTCGTCGTTGTCGTAAACTTTTCACATTTTCATCTTCTTCTCAAGAACCACTGGGCCAATTTCAACCAAACTTGCTACAAAGTATCCTTGGGTAAAGGGGATTTAAGTTTGTTCAAATGAAGGGCCACGTCCTTTTCCAAGGGGAGATAATTATGAATTAGAGAAAAATTAATGGCATTTTAAAAAAATCTTCTTCTCAAGAACCACTGGGCCAGGAAAGATGAAACTCAGGTGGAACCATCTTCAGGTAGTGTAGATTCAAGTTTATTCAAATCATGACCCCCAGGGCTAGGGTGGGGCCAAAATGGCCGACCCAAGTTTTACATAGGGATACCTTTTAAAATCTTCTTTTTAAGTACTTCAAAGCCATGATAAGTAATATTTATATGGAATCATCCTCAGGTAGTGTAGATTCTAGTTTGTTCAAATCATGAACCCCTGGATTGGGTGGGGGTGGATGGGTGGGGGAGGGGGGTTAAAATTCAAGCCCCCCCCCCCCCCCACCTCAGTAAACTTTCAGTTCTGATCTGATATGTGCTTTTTCCTAGCCGACGTGCTCAGGTGAGCGCTGTGGCCCCTGGGCCTCTTGTTTGTTTAATCTATTGAATATAAAGTATGTTGACAATTTTACAACATGTTTTCTAGTGTTCGGCATCCTGTGGGGAGGGTCAGAAGAGTCGTGATATTAAGTGTGTGGATGACTCGGGACAACAGACGCTGGGGTGTGACCTTGACAACCGTCCAGCTACCTCACAACTCTGTAAAAATGGAGCCTGTCCAACCAATAGCACTGGTACAGTATTAATTATCTCACTTGTCATTTAAATGTCAGTTTTGTTTTTTGGAAGACTCAAGTGTAATACCAGCAATGAAAGAATATGTTGATAATCTTATTTTTTGTCTTAGTGAGAACTGTTGAAATGTTACTGTAAAATGACATATTCTTGAAGTCAAATTTTCATGGTTTGAGGTATATGTTTCTGTTAAATTAGACTGAAACATTTCATTGGGAACAGTAACAAATGGATTTCCCTATACCATGAAAACAACAAATATTAACCTCCCTTGAAAATTATTTAATTTGCAGTATTTAACGAGTCAAATTTTGTCTTGTAGACTATGCAGACTGCCTTGACAGATACACATGGTGTCACTTGGTGCCTGAACATAAAGTCTGTGATCATGAATTCTACGGCACACATTGCTGTCTATCATGTAAAACCCATCGGTGACACCTACTGCTGCAGTAAGCTGCATCCATTATCTCGCTGTGATAAACCCCTGCACATGCTATCCCTGTGGTAACTCAGAACCCAGTGTTTTCCAGTCAAAGCCAAAGTTCTTCCACACCCTACAATGTTAATTCCTATGCTTTTATTTGAACAAATTGCAGGGAAACTGTGAAACATGCAGAAATTTCAATCTATGGAACACTTGAGGAAAATGAAAGCTGATTTCTTTTCTGGAGACTCTTTTGTGCAGTTGTAATGTATTCGTTGACAAGAAAGACAACTCAGTCTAGGAGTGAAGAGTGTATAGGTGTAATATTCCTAGTGGCTAAAGACACTTTTGTGCTCTAGCAATTTTAGTACAGGACAGTTGAATGCATTTCAGAGACACATAAACATTCCACAATATCATCTAAATTTATCAGAGTTGTACACCTGTTATTGTGTTAACCATTCCTCTTTGTTTGCAATAAGTCCTCAGTAAGATATTGTAAAAGTCTATGTTTAATTTAATCAGTCACCTTTTTCAAAAGTATTAATCATTCCCCCTTTCATTCCAGTTTAGTACTTAATATACTTATTGTCATTCATCAATGATCATTCCATATTTTTGTTATTTATTAAATATAAAGGTTGGATTATTTGTTCACAAACAGAATTTTCATATACATATCAAAAATGTTTTTGTGAAGATCATTCACATGAAATTTATTCCATATTTTCAACCCTTGACGTTTGAATTTTTGATGTAAAAGAGATGCAATGTAGTCAGCATGTTATACATGTATACATTTTGGTATATATTTTTAATTTTGTAAGGTTTTGAAGCTGCTAAGATATTGATTAGTTATAATCACTCAGCATTATAAATGGCCATGTTTTTTAAGTTGTTATACATATACACAGATAATTTTTATTTACACGTTTTACAATACACAAATTGATCTACAGTATACGTACAACCTACACATGTACAATATTTTAAATTTTCATATCAAATACAAATGTACTTGCATTTTGAATTTAATTGTCTGTTTCATTCAAAAGTATTTTTTCCTCAAACTATTTTGGATTGATATGCATTTAATACAACCTATATCATTTAAAACTTAACATATCAAGAAAAAAAAACAAAGTCTTTAATATTTAACTCTGTAATCAGGAATTTTAAATTTAAATTTTCTTACCTGCAAACTTTTACAGTTGTCAGACAATATTGAAAATTAATTTGAAGGAAAAATTTATCTCTGTTCTAAAATAGTATGAATTGTATATATGTATTTACTTCTTATATAAATGACAATAATAATGAAAATGGTATGATTTCTGTTTTAAATTACAACAGTATTCTTCTTGCAGTTGCAATTATTGTCAAGATTACATCGTATTCCATCTTGACAATGAAGTTATCAATTTTGTATGAAAGCAGTTCTTGCATCAGAGATGCTTTTTTCCCGTTATTATGATTTATGAATGTATTATGATCTCACTTCGTATGTGTTTTTAAGATTTTAAAAACTTTAATAAACCAGCTTTATTGCTTTATTAAAAATTAACTGTGTTTTTATTTAATATTTAACATTAAGCACCAAGGGGTGGAGAAAATTGTGTCCAAACACCCTCTCCAAAACTGGATTTAAAGCCCCCATTTTAGCTGAATTTTTGCCCCCTCCCCCATTTCGAAAAAAATCATTAATAGACCATTGAAAAGTGCATTAAAATATTTGAGTACAACGTCAAAACATAGCGTCAAGAATTTCTTTTTAAAAAAAAAAAGCTATCCCTATGTCACACATCATAATCCAATTCCCACTCATAATAAATCTTTTATTCTAATACTTAACATTTATTTTTTTTTAAGAATTGCTCTTGTATAATTTCCTCTGTATTAAAGGTTTTAATTTCTTTTATTACTAAACTCTCTTTCAAAGGATAAGAAACTCTGAAGCGCCTATGTCTTTCCTTTATGTTCAAACTTTTAAAGTTTTGGTTCAGAATTTTGAAGTTAAACCATTTCTTCACAGATTGTCCTCAACCGATACAGAGTCTCTATCACTCAAATACTGCCTGTACTATTTGTACACACATGCACAACTTGCTTGTAACATTTTTTTTTTGCTTCCTCCAACATTTTAGAGTTTATTAAGAATTTTTTTCTGCGTAAAACAGAAATTTGAATCTGATGCTCCAAGACGTTCTAAAACGTCAGCGTATTTGTCGTTTTCACTGAGGACTACCTATCTTCTCAGGGTTGATGCCTTTTCAACAAAGCAAAATATTATGCCATAATTTGGAATATGAATCGATGTAACAATTCCTAATATGAATTTCTAGGTTGTTTTTCGTTTTTGCTTCATTTTACAGAGAATATGACTACAGACATCATTTAGTGTTTTGTTTGCTAACTTACTGAAATTTTGACCTGCTCCGCGATCCGATTTTTGCATTTTCAAAAATCTGTATAAGTTTTAAATAAATTGTAATATTTTTAGAAAAAATAATACAAATCATTTGGATTTATTGTTAAAATATTTCTACCAAATTTGGATAACATAATTATGACGTCAAATAAAAGTCCACGAACTTTTCGACGTAAGACTGGTCCAGAGCTCCCCAACCCCTCCCCATTTCGCCGAATCCGCTACTGTGTACATACAATTTGCCCCCTGTAAAATTTTCATAACATGTTTATGTCTCAGGTGTGTAGGACTATAAATCTAGACTTATATGTAAACCTTTTACATTGTAACCTAACTCTGTCGAGCGGATAATGTAAATATTGTTCACTGAAGGAGAAAAAAGGAATAGATACGTATAAAGATAAAAAAAAAAAAAGAAGATGTGATTGTAAGAAAATTCGACTTGGATTTCATTTAATTTTCAGCACTTATTATCATTGGGTATACTGGTAGCTTCCTTGTAAGTTGTGCTTTCTAGGAATATTCATTCAACCTTAAACAAAATACCCCTTCAACACCTAATACGATCCAAAGCCAGAATGTTGGTAAAAACGTCTGTGCAGTGTGTATAGTAAAAGTTAAAGCACGGAATCCTATAAGGTGAGTAAAGGTTACTTTTACTTTCTCAAATGATGGTAAATGTGAAAATTATCATCAAAACGTTTCTTGTTATGAAAATATGCATGTATTCAACAACAACAATAACATGGAAAAAACGAATCTTAATCAAGCTCAAAAGTTCATTGAAAAAATACAGATAGGGATCAAACTAGACCTCTTAAAACATCGACAAGGTTGGATCAGGTGCCACGGGGGAGGAAGAATCCCCTGTTGACCGGTCACACCCGCCATGTGCTCCTTGTCATGAAGGGAAAAACGGGGGGAAATTTGTAGAAAACAAAAATAAGTGCTTAAATAATGTCCGAACAATTAGTATATGAAAAATTTCAATCGGCATTCTACTGAATGATAAATTGTATTAAAATGACTAGGTCATACTCCTTTTTTATAAAACAACGTCGTGTGTTAACAAAAAAAATAAAGCAGAGAACATAATGTAAGAATTATTTATTTTTTGCGAACGAGTCTGTTTAGATTTACGTAGTTGGATAGAATAAATCCAAATTTTGTGTTTTGACATGCCCCCTTTTCAAATAAAGGCTACCTCCAATTTTCTTGTTTTTCATATATAGCTTGTAAATTTCTTTGTTTATTGAAGAGTTTTTATAGTATAAAAACACGAAAAAAATTGTTCAAAATACTAATTTTTTAAGCATAAAACCGTATATTTGCAAATAAAATTTTTTATATTACGTAAATTATATGAAAAATTTCTATCCTTGATGACCTGGCTGTTTATATTTCGTTTCATCAACTTGTTTTTCAATACTAACTAAACAGTGATTCCTTAAATATTATGTAAACTGAGGCTGGTCCATAGAGATAAAACTTTTCACAACCAATGAAATCATGTTGAATAGTTTCTACTTCTTTTTTACTAGAAGTTCAAATGTCTGAATTCTTAATGTTAATTTTCTTGAAAATAAGAGTTAAAGGGATATGGAAACAGCTTCAGCTAATAAATTTAGCTTATTTTTTTCATTTTTTTTTATGTTTACAGAATTTCTAAAGATAAAAAATTTTGACTTCCGTTGTCGAGATATAACTAGGCAGATTTTGAACTCTAAACCTTTGTTTTGTAAACAAGGCCCGTGCCGTGTTTTTGTTTACATAGGTTAAATATCTTTTAAAATAAATGTTCGTTTAAAGCATATTTTTTTTTTTCAATGAAGAAGTAAATTCTAAATACAATTAGACAGTTTCTAATGATTTGCTGAATCTCATTTTGTTATAAATACGATATTTTCTACATGTAAACAAAACAAGGCACTGTAGCCTTAATTTACATTATGAAGGATTTGAAGATCTATATATCCATTGTAAATAAACAAATGATCTTCAATTTTTTTGCTGATCGTTTGAATTGCCCTAATTAAAAATTATAAACATTGAAACTGGTTTTAAAAAATCAGTTGAAACTTTGTCCATGTGCCTTAACCAGGTAGAATCCAGTGTTAAATTCAAAATTGCATAATCATTGAATTGTTGAGTCCTTTGATGTTTTGAAATAGACTTTAAAAACATCTGTTACACAGATATCATTGATTCCATATGAAGATAATTTAAAGATACATTATAAAGTCTTTAAATATGTTTTCTTTAGTTTAAAATTAAGGTCCATACTTTTTTTTCTCTCACAGAAAAAAACAACAACAATCAATTGACATATTCTTGAAAATTCAGAAACACCACTCTTTTTTTTCTTTGTCGAAAAGGTTGAAGGAGACGGTTGGGTGTGACCGCACCTCTTGGTAAAAAAAAAAAATCATTATTTTTTTCTGTTGAAACTAACAATCTACATTTTGTATTTTTAAAAAGGCATTAAATATAATATTGAGTTGTCCTCGACCTGGTCACAGGAATCTGATGTAAGAGTTATACAACCATTTAAGGGCAATCACCCCCAGTTAATTTGTTCAGACTTGTGAATTCACCTGATGGTTTCGATACCCCAGCCCAAAGCAGGTCATTTAAATTTTACATTTTAGGTTATTGATCCCCCCGACGAATTCATTTTACAACTTTGAAGATAGGATGTATCCCATCTGATTTGGAGGTGGATTACGCTTTTTCACCGAAATATGAAACTAGAGGTAATATTGCTTTCTTTTATTTGATTATAAGATTGAAAAGTTCGGCTTGTTTTAAAAGTTATAATTTGTGTTTTCATGATTTTATAATGAATTAAGAATTATTTTTCTTGTTTGGTTTACGGTAAATTTTGATACATGACTTGTGCAACAGTAATCTGGTCTTGAAACCATAGCCGTCTTATCCATTTCATTTGTTTAATTGACAGAAAATTTATTTCCCTTTAAAGAAATGGGAGTAAAAAGTTTTACCCTCTTTATTCACCTGGCAAAAAAGTCCGCATATCCCAAGTGTTAGGGATGCAATTCTGCTTCGGTGCGGGTACAGTGTATTCAGTATTCTGATTTTTATACCCCCCCCCACTTGAAAAGTGGGAGGGTATACTGTAATGGGTATGTCTGTCTGTCTGTACGTCCGTCTGTCTGTTACGCTTTGGGGCACCCATCTCTTATCCGCAACTCTTATATATACCACTTAGTGAAATTTAATGAAACTTTCACAGAATCTTTATTACATATTGCCATTGTGCACCTCCTATTTTACTTTTTGATCTGACATATATTTTAAAGAATATGTAATCAAAATCCCATAATTCATGAGCTATTGAAACTCATATGACGATACCCCCCTAAATGGAAAACGAAAACTGTCATTATCTTCAATGTCTCACTAGCGCGTCTGTCACAGCTTTGATTCTCCTTTGCAAGATTTTTGTTTTTTCAGAATTCAGGGCATGGGTAATCACACTAAAAAATTATTCAAACGACGCGCGCATGCGCCAGTGAGTGGAACACAAAAGTAAGTTGACCGGCTCAAAAAAACAAACAAACAAACAAATTGCCAGGGCTACTGTTTTCTTTCAGTTTTCGGGTTAATGTAATGATTATGATAGTCTACTGTATTAAAAGAGGTTTATGTTGTTGTAAGGTGGCGATTAAACAGGTGGCAGGACAAATAACCCGATCGTAAAGAGACTGTTTTGCGTTAACTTAAACGTCATCGTCACCCCGTTGTTGTCTTTTTCCCTACTTAGGCAATTCGAAAACAGATCCCACTGAACTTCGGTAAACTGTACCAAGAATGCAAGAAATTCATATCATTTGTAAATACTGAAAAACAATGTGTATACCTCTGATGCATCAAATAATACAACAAGATTTGTTGACAAACTCATCGTCATCAATTTGCACGTGTTTTGGGCTTTTTGGCTTATTCCCTACGTGACGTCATACACTTTACGTTTGAGTAGTTCTGAACACTGGTTTTGGTGCATACTAACTTACATTCTCATCTGACCAATTTTCGAAATTTTCGATCACAGATCCAAAAAATATCGAATATTAAGCTACCCTGCGTTTCTTTTTCATTTCAGTATATATAGCAAAACATAGCATTATGGAAGGCGGGGGTTTCATATAGTGAGCTCATTGCTCACAGTACCTCTAGTTTTTTCGGGGGGGGGGGGGGTCACCCACCATAGTCTGAAAATAACCCAACCCTTCAAAATGTTTTCACCTCTTTCAAACGTGAAAAGTATTTGGGGATCCCTATTCTCTACTGAGAAGTCGGTGGCTCGTTTTTAATAGTGCTCCCTCAAGGGGGAGTAGTACTGTACTTCTCAATAGAGAATAGGGATTTCTTTTCCATTCCAATTTGGATCTTTTATACATGTACATGTATGTGGAACATACAATAATATAAAGGAGGAAAAATTCACTGAACACACCTTCTTTGTTGCATCTGAGGAGCCTACGTGCAAGGTGATCACATCGATCAAAGATTACACGCGAACACTCCCGGGGTGGTTTGTCGTTTGCCGTATTTAAACAGTTTGAACGTTTTGACTTTAGTTGTTATGCACTGATGATTTGTTTCCGGTTTGATTATTGGATTAAAAAAAACTTATGAAACGCGGTAACATGCGCTAAGACATGTGGAATCGGGATTAAAAAGGCTTTTAAATAATGGGATCTCGTAACAGAACTCATGAATACTACACTTGGGTGAGTGTTACCATTTTAACGTTACAAAAAATAGAGCTGTGTTGATGAAAAAGGTACACTAGCCAGCCGCAAACATGAGAGTTACAGAGCGCCAATCGATTAGTGCATTGCATCATAAGATGACCTTTGATCAGGAAAATGATGTATACATTGTAAGTAGTGTGTTTTATTCACATGGATAAGATTGAGGAATCAAAGGAATCACGTTCCCCTTTTCATGCGTTTCAATCTGTCAATGTGAGAAGGTGACCTGTCAAAAATATTCATATTTCAAGGTTATCAGTAGTGTTGGTTAATTATAATTGGTGTAACAATTTAACAATAATAATTGAGCATGTTGATTCGCTTCATTGTCTGTGATGTACATAATAAAATTATATTTAGATAATGGACTTTGTCCAAAGTGTAAAAAGGAATGTAATATGCAACTTCCTCTACATCAGGATGTTACAGTAATAACAGTTTACGTCATGATGAATCAGGATCACTCCACCAACTATCTCTCTTTCTTTTTTGTATACCCTTTAATAAATTAATTATAACATCTCAGGCAGGTCTTTGTGTTTGTGGGGGTGGGGGAGACCACCCGCCCCTTTTTTTAATTTTGCCAATGTACACAAATACCAAAGACAAAACATGTAATATACTGTTGGACCTTGGTCCTCAATATCATGATTACCCTTTATAATATTTTTGCTGTTGAATAAATTTTTGTTAAGATGCATGTGCTTTCCAGCCTGAACTTGCATAAAACATCATTCATGATCAGAATCTTGATTTGATATTTTCTTTTTCAGTCCGAAAGAAAATTTTCGGTGTAAGACAATTGTTCTTATTTGAACACTTGCAACTGATTAAATATGTTGTGAAAGTGGTGTACCACTCTCTGCATGGTTTGACAAATTTATTTGACAGCTAATTTTACAGGTTCCATAATATATATTTATTCTGACAGAAGTTTGAAATGTTTTGCTTTTATAACTAACCATCTGAAAATGCATATGGATAGTGCAGTCAATGCAGTTCATGATTTACCAGCTGTGTTTGATTTGTGTTTTTTAAATATTTCATAGAGGGTAATGTTGATCAATTTACTGTGTAAATCTGATATTATAATAGTCATCTGTTTGTTTATATACTATAATATTTTGATTATAGTTTAAATTTTTGCAAAAGAAACTAGTTTTCCTTTGAAAACTCATTCATAAATATTTCTTCTTTTCCAGACAAGTGTACCCCAGACAGAAGAATCGGAACCAGAATCAAGGATGTTCAAGTGTAAAAACATAGACATCATTGTGTATATAACAGTCATCATTTTTGGCATTGGATCATGGGTAGACATCAATGGATTATGGGTAGAACTTCCAGCAATGATTACAGAGGGTCTCCCTGAAGGGTGGAACCTGCCTTCTTATTTATCAGTCATAATCCAAATCGCCAACATAGGACCACTCATAGTTACTCTAGTTCATGTATGTGCCCCTGGAAAACTTAACAACATAGGTGTGGTTTATGTCATATTAGGAATAGGAAGTTTAGCTTGCCTGTTTTTGGCTTTTTACTGGAAAACCACAGCTTTTGTCGCTGGAGAAGAGAGAAGCATAGTGCTGCTCGTGTTACAGTTCTTCCTAGCTTTAGTGGACTGTACCACATCAGTTGTGTTTCTTCCCTTTATGGTGAAGTTTAAGTCGGAGTATTTGACGGCTTATTTTATCGGAGAGGGAATGAGTGGGATGGTGCCCAGTCTGGTAGCCTTGGGTCAAGGCAGCGGGTCAGTGTCCTGTGTGAATGTGTCCTCAACCAACGCCACCACCAACATAACAACGTACAGCGTATATCCGAAATCCAACCCTCCGAATTTCCCTGTGCGGGATTTTTTCTTGTTTCTATTTGCTATGGTGTTTTCCAGTGGCATAGCATTTACATTCCTGAACTATGTTCCGTATTATAAAAAAGAGTATGCTTCAGAGGATGAGGTATCAGAATCGTCAGATGATAGTAAATTTCAAAGCAGCTACGAACTAAGTAATGGTGAAACCAACGGAAGGTCAACTTTCTCAGACCCTGCAACAATTGGATCATCCACATCCAAACTTGTAAAGCAAGGGACTCATACCCAAAGTGTCGACAAATCAGGGATATTGAATGATGACGTTAAAATAACCAAAGTAGTTCAGCCTATATCCAAGTCCCTGTATATATACTTCATGATTCTGACAGCTTTTTTGAATTCCCTTACAAACAGTGTCTTTCCATCCATACAAACATTTTCATGCATGCCATATGGAATATCAGCATACCACCTAACAGCAGCACTGTACAATATTTCTAACCCCGTAGCTTGCTTTATTGCCATGTTCTATTCAGCGTCTTCCTCCACTGTTATTAGTTTCCTCTCCTTCCTGGGGTCTGTGGTGGCAGCCATTATTCTATATACTGCAGCAGCTAGTCCCACCCCATTTCTTGTTGGAACTCAGACTGGAGAAGCCCTCATTGTAAGTCACCAATTATAAAATCCAAATTATTAAAATTAAATTTTCACTTCATATTTGTTTGCATGTCTTTATTAGATTTAAATTATGTGTCTGGAATGCTTAGAAAATGCACTGTATATCATAATATATTGGGCTATTGTAAATTGGCCCAGTCACAGTTCTCATGTAAGAAATTATATGTTCTTTGAATTTGACCCATTTAAATTCATGCACCTACTTGTAAGTAGGACAAAAGAGGCAAAACTAAATGGTGCTAATGTTTCTAAGAATAAATGATACAATATATTAGACACAACACATTGGATTTAAATTAACATTAATCTATTTCAGGTCACAATATGGGTTGTTGGAGGACTACTTTTAACATATTCCAAAGTTGCCATAGCTACTGTGTTTAGGTCACAGGGTCAAAGGGCACTGATGTGGATTGGTGTGATGCAACAAGTGGGGTCATTTTTTGGGGCAGTGCTATTTTACCTTATCATAAACGTGTGGTCAATGTTCAAGAGTGCACCTTACTGTCCAAGTTGATTACAAACATAAATTTAGCCATAAAATTTAAAAACACTGCCTTTCAGAAGAGATGTTTATTCATATTTTTGTAAATGTTCTGTCAAATATTTACTGAATTACTGAATGGGCCAATTTTTAAAAACACTGCCTTTCAGAAGAGATATTAATCCATATTTTTGTAAATTTCCTGTCAAATATTTACTGAATTACTGAATGGGCCAATTTTTAAAAACACTGCCTTTCAGAAGAGATATTAATCCATATTTTTGTAAATTTTCTGCCCAATATTTACTGAGAGAATCCAGTGTTTTCTATGCTTCTATCTTAGGTTTTTACAAGTTTTTGGTTTTCATAATCTTTTAAATGTTAAGAAATTAAAATATCACTTTTGACTCCAAGGATTCTATCAATGTTGTCATGCCCTTTTTGTGGCTGTCTGAATTTAGAAAAGTTACTCCTGATGTTAATCAATTTACATTTGCAATTTACTTCCAGATTATGTTATGAATATTTTGTGAATGTAGCGAATTTGATGAGTGATGTGAACTGACAACTTGATTTTAGAGCAGTTAAGTAACAGCTTGCTTTTTTGTGCTGTAAAATGTTTGCTTATAATGTGATGTTATTATTTTGACTTAGATCTGAAAAAGTTATTTACAATGTATATACATATATTGCTTGATAAGTATTGTTTACACATGTATCATGTTTATTCTTTATACATGTATATTTTATTAATTATTTTTGTATGCCTGTTGTGTGAGTGGTTACAGATGTATGACGTAGAAGTGCTGTTTGTTTGTTTGTTTTTGTTTGAGTTCATGTTTATTCTTTATACATGTATATTTTATTAATTATTTTTGTATGCCTGTTGTGTGAGTGGTTACAGATGTATGACGTAGAAGTGCTGTTTGTTTGTTTGTTTTTGTTTTGAGTTTTTTTTTTAATCTTGCATTTTGTTTGTACCTTTGCCAACAATAAGAATTACTAGTAATTTGATATCAAAATCGTCCCTACTCGATAATTTTTTTCAGCACTTTGAAATTTTAATACTTTTTCTTTAGTTTCCATAGAAATTGTTTCATTTTAAAGCTAATTAAAAGGTATTTAAGTTTTTTGGGATGCTATTTTGATTGAAATATTTTTAGCAATACACCTGTATAGCTATCCAGTGTCTAATAAAAACATCAATTAATTTCAGAGTCTGGGATTTTTATGACATTTCAATTTCTTCATTACCGTAAACCAGAGAAAAAAAACAATTATACAAACTGTAACTACCTACCTACCCACCTTGAAAAATGTGGGCAGAGTACATCAAACAGAAATATTTTTAATGATTGCCTTGCTGTATATGTTAAACATTTGTGCAAGACATTTTACCTGTACATGCCATTGTACCATTCTCAGCTAAGAGGATTTGTCATCACTTATAATATTTTGTAATAAATGTTATAAAATTCAGTTTTATTAATCTTTTGATTGCAACTTTTAGAAGAACTTTTGTTTGTTTTGGTAGCTCATGTAGGACAATTTCCAGTTTACCTTGGACTTTCAGTAAGGCGTGGCATTCTCGACGTTACATAATTAGCTTCTGAAATTTACACAGCTTTCCTTCACTGTTGAAATATACATACATATAGGATAGAAATTCAGGCAAATGCCAATTAATGTATCAAATAACCAATAACACTGTCTCGTCCGGCAAAGAGGTGGAGCTAAAGTCTTCTCATTGTTGTCAACAACAATTTAAAGTTCCTGAAGTTATTAATTTCCTAACCAATGACAATCTATTCACTATTTGACAGGCGTTAATAACGTAGCGCCGAGAATGCCACACCTTACTGAAAGTGTAAACTTACCTGGAAATGGTTCTGTCAAGTTCACGACAAGGATTTGTTTATCAGAGTTCATTGTGAAAGTATGGAAATTGATTGAGCTGTATTTTATCTCATCTTTAGATAAGCATATTTGGCTGATCTGATCAGAGACTAGAAGAGATGTGGTAGTAAAGTGTCCAATTTCTGTCAATCTTGCTGTCCTCCTGTCCACTAGTAACTGTCTGAAAACAATTTTTTTAAAACACTGTTTCCAATAATTTTGGTCTGATTTGGTCCCATCCTAAATAATAAGTGACTTTTTAAACCAAAATTAAAAATGAAATAGATGGAGATAACCAGGGACGTAGCATCCGGGGGGGCCAGGGGGGCCTGGCCCCCCACTTTTTTCCCCAACATAACCTTTACTATAGTAAATGTTCATTGATAGGTTGGTTGGCCCCCCCCCCCCCACTTTATAACCATAGTATAAGGGAAAAATTGAAGTGATAGTAAGTTGGCTTTGAAAAAGTTGGCCACTACCCCCCCCCCCCCCCCCCCCCCACGAAATTAGGATTTTCGAGTTTGGGCAACTTTCGAACCTGGGAGAACTTGACAACCCAACACGAAAAAAACCTATTTTGTTGGGTTGTTGGGGTTGGTTAAGAATCAGTTAACCCTTCTTCGACTAAACTAACGTGTCTGTTGAAAGTGGGGGGAAGGGAGGGGCTAAACCTACGCCCCAAGGTTTGATACATAATTTTATGTTTTCTATCTTTGCAAAAAAAAAAGTGGGGAAGGGCTAAACCCCTCTCCCTTGCACCCCCAGTTCCGACACCTATGCATATAGCATGCTCTAGCGTTTCGAATCAATAAGGAGATATTATCCCCGTATGCAAGTGATTTTGCTCCATAAATATAAGGGAAGTTGACGATTGAAAAGATAAAGTCATCATTTTTACCATATAAAAGCATTGTTGTTAGAATACTATTAATATTCAACAAAATGCGTTAATATAAAAGTCTAAAGTCCGTGTTTTTTCCTGTTATGGAATGGGGGATTTCTGGTATATTTTTTCGATAAAAATGTACACGCAATTAATACTGATATTCACATCTACTTCAATCGGTACGTGGTTTCTTATGTACATAGAAGATTTCTAACAAATTAGTGCCCAAATTTGATATTTATTATATCTTTTAATAGGAACAGATATATCAATAATAACATTTGATTCCTGTTAAAATTAGAATAATTTTTCAACATTTTATTTTCTTTGCTTTAGCATGGGGAAAATTTGAGTACACACGGTTAGAAACCATAGAAGACAGCCAAGATGGATATATAAAATCTCCTGGATACCCGGCAAACCATCCAAACAATGCTAATTATACGTGGATAATTAAAACGGGATATTTAGCATACTTTTATTTCATCATTTTCTTCATGGATATCAAAATTTCGCAGACAAATCAATGTAACGACTATCTTCAGGTATTTTATATGGAACACTTAATTTTGAAAAAAAAAATCTTAGAGATAGTTTTAAATTTTACTGTTGAATTTATTCCAGATTACTGCTTCACGCCATTAAAGAGATGTGGTCAGTTTATACACCTATACTAATCAGGGGAAATAAAATCCGGGTGTATTTTGTTTCAGACAAACGGGAAACACGAGAAGGATTTTTACTGTTTTGGAATGGTTTGTTTCTATCAAAATACTGTAATATTTTTTTCCTGATATACGTATATTTTAAAAAATATTTTTTTTATAATTGTATACTTTTAAAACTTTAACAGCATCTTTCATATCATCAAGTTCACCTGTAACAACAACGAGCATAAAACAGATAAGTATGAATTTTTGTAGTTATGAAACTTTGGAGATGAATACAATACAATGTAATATACGAAGGTTGTCCCGTAAAATCGTGGACAAAGCGTTTTTCTCGAAAAGTAATGGGCGCACTAAGCTGAAAATTTCAGTAAATGTTTATTTATCAAATTTAAGTGCATGATAATTTTTTTGATAAAATATAGGCAAAAATAAAAATTTTATTATGCTTGAATATGCACGGGGTATTGTCCTACGGCGCACGGACAAAAAAACAAGCTTTTATTAAAGAATACACAAGTTTGAATTCAAAATAAAAGTTTTAAATACATAAGATATGGATTAAAATTATCCTAATTCAATTCCACAATCAATTTTGTAGTCTTTGTAAACATTTTAAGGCATTTGATTAATTTTTGGCAGTTTCTTGAGCATTCGAAATGGGAAAGTGGTAAACACAACACACGAAAAATGGCGACGTTTTATGACGTTACAGCGCACCGGAGAGCAGTTCCGTTTTAATTCGATGTTGTAATGACACCTTTAGAGACTTGAAATGACCATAGAAGAAAAAAGATTATAAAAATATCACCATATCTTAAGTATACAAATGAAATAGGAGTTTTCTAAGCGAAGTCGTTTTTGATCGAGTCCCTGGGGAGTACAAAAAATACGGACAAACTCCTAATGCAATAGCAATAGACGCTGTCATGCACAGTAGACCGCCGATATGATATTTTCTATTAGTTGAATGATGGTGAGAATATTGTCCGTAACTTACTGATAAATCTTCAGAAGATCGCATGAGGGTGCCAATTGGTTCTTCGACTGTTTATGGAGACTAAAGAATGTGTATCAATGAAATTCCTAAGTCGGACTCATCCAACTTCATTTTCAGCAAAGATAAAACGTGACGCTGTTTTAGACACTTTGACGTTATAATCCATGCGCCGTAAGGTGATACAATACATGGCATAAAATCACATAATTTGTTTATTTATGCATATATTTATCTGAAATTTGCTGTGTATATTACTAAAATATGTACTAAATAATAGTGAAAATTTCAGAACGCAGTGATGTCTATTTTTTACACTGGACAACTTGTCCACGATTTTACGGGACAAGTCTCGTACATGTATATTAAACAAACAAAACCCTTCTGGGAAATGTAAAAACAAATCTGGTAGACAGAATGATGTACGACTTGCGATTCCAACATTTCATCAATTCTGTGGACTGGTGGAGTCAATGCTGATTTGTTTTAACTTTTCTCAAAATCTGTTACTTATAAACAAGGTTTAAATAATTTTTCACAAATTCATGACTCGGATTACAAATAAACCTTTGAGTCGGAAGATCACACTTTTTCTTGAAAGAGAGATCACAGTATATCAGAAATGTAAGCAATATTCATTTTTTTTCCTTCTTCAAAGATGCACAGTCGAAAAGTAAATAACTTTACACCAAAGATTAAAAAAATAATAAAAATGGAAAAATTAAGATATTTCTATTTCTATGACAGATGAAAAATATATATATATAAGACTCAAAATCAGCCATTGTACATTGGAAGAAGTGATCTAAGTATTTGCATTGATGGATTCTTAACAAGTAGTTTTTTTAAAGAGGAGGGAGCCAAGGTAAGTCATCAGTGTAATTTCTTACTATTTCCATTCTTCATTTAAATATAAAATATAATATTTTTTCCCCAGAAGAAGGAGTGTATTTATACCGGGGTATTTCGACAATGTCAAGTTCTATTTTTAAACTTAAAAAAGAGGAAGACACATATACATGTATATGTATTTTGGCACGAAAAAAAAAACAAAACCAAGCTAAACGCAACAATACAAGAAACGTAACTTTAAAAAAAACACAAGAATAAAGAACCTTTACATTTAAGATTTAACTTTTTAACCTACTTTTTAAAAATATAACTTTGGTCCTGACTTTTGAACGGTTAGTGATATGGCTTTCACACACTCTTATCCTTGTAACAAGACCTTTATTTAGAAATCAACAACCTTGACCCTTTGACCTTGACCCTGGAGTTTGACTTACCTTTCAAAAACTTATCCTTGGTCATAACTTTTTAACAAGTGCTGCTATGGCTTTCATATTCCACAACTGTATTTCTTGTGAAAAGACCTTACTTCTGGTACCAGCGTTTTTCATTTGCATTTAAGAAAATTTCAATCTCCGCTTTGTTGCCATACTGGGGCATCAGTCTTTCACAAACACATCTTGTTCGAACTAGAAATGGCTTTTCGAACCCAAAATAAAATTTATTTCATTTCTACATTTGATTTTATTGTATTCAGCTACAAAGGATGTAACCTGTTTCCTCTTCCTGTTCTGCTTTGAGTACTTAGGAGACCAGCCTTGGCATGAATGATCTAGGAAACCAGGATACAGAATTAATCCTTGTGGAACTCCAACATCTACATTCTTTTCATTTGATCGCCTTGCGAATATAATAAAATTTCTCGTTATAACGCCAAACTATCGTGAGTAAACAAGGCTTTTTTTATTTTTAAATTCCAAAAGTTTCTTTATACTGTTTCGAATATAACTTTATACAATGCAACCAACATTGATATTATGCAGATATTCGGTGGATATTGACATTGTAATCTTACACATTTGAACAATAAAATTCGTGCTAAATAAAACAAAAACACAGTAATATTTATAGTACATGTCCATTTACAATACGTCATCAATTAAAGTAATATACGTCATAACGTGCGCCAGTTTAAAAAAAGGTTGGAAATTTATATGGGCAGCGGAAAGGGCAAAAATTACCTTTATGAGAAAACAAACAGTTATTTTAATTTCAATGACCATAAAACTTAACAAATGATATACAATGCATAATCAACAGACCTTTTCGCAGAACAAATATACATTAAAGCAAAACCAACGACCACATACGAAACAAACATATATAAATGCAAAACCAACGATCATCTTTGCAGTACAAACGTTGAAATTAAAATAATTGTTTGTTTTCTCATAAAGGTAATTTTTGCCCTTTCCGCTGCCCATAAATTTATATTTATATATTTTGTTTACCAATAAAAGTTACGAAAATACTGTAAATTACACCATATCCACCACGTGACGGGCGTCGCTACTTTAAAGCTGACATGAACTCTTAAAAAGGCATCATTTTTCATCTTTGTACGCCTTTGTCCGCCATATTTCTTCGATTCCGCCATATTTTTTTGAAAATTTTTGGTCACCTGTACCTGCTATATATAGCCTTGTACAATTGTTTCACTTGAGTGATTTTCTAGCCTGGCTGTCGACATGTACACACATCTCCGATAGCATAGTTTTTAGAAGTTCATAAACTGACCAAATACATGTTTGAAAAGTAAAAATTCAACAAAAACTAGAACTATACTGAGAATTAAAATATTTTTGAATGCATTTGCTGCAATATAAAAATACACTAACACGGAACACATTCATGTACAGCAAAATCCATGCAGGTCGAGAAAACGCGTCAAACGCATTGATAAAAACATTTTTCCTGAAAACTGCTATCGTTACAGGGATGTGCACATGTCGAAAGAATTATCCTATTTTACTTTTATTGAAAAATGCATCTCAGGTGTCATGTAATCCATTGCTAACTCAACAGTAAAAGATGCTTGGACACACGTGGCCCATGCCGATCATTTTTTTTGGTCAGGGAAAATATCAAAGGTTAATAGCTCAGTTTGGTTGATTGAAAAAAATGCAAATAATTTTTTCAAAAATAAACATTACTCTTGTCTGTAAATGTTGTAAATAAAATTTATGATTACATGGTTTAACTTCATCAAATTTATAATAAAGCATGTATTAATACGAATCATTCACCTTTTAAAGATATTTACCTGTGAAAGGAGGGAGGGGTGTAATAAAACATGCATAACACTCTTATAAAAATAATTTAGGAAAAAAATCTGTAACAGATCAGATTTCTTTATGATCAATTATTATTAAATAAATACTGTGTGTTTGCTTTATTAGACCTAATATAATTTGATTTAAAGTTATTTATAATTTTATGCACAATGAAAGAAAAAGTGAGCAAGTTCACACACCCAACGCTCCCCCAAAAGTCTAAGTTCTGAAATTCCCAGAAAAAAATAAAGGAATCGCAATTTCCTTGTAATATGCACATCTATACGCACTGTGTCCTAAATATCTAAAAAGTTTGACGAAATTGTGTGCAGCGGTTTATGAGAGGTTGCGCTGACAAACTGCTCATCTCTAGTATATTCAAGAAATGGCGAAAATCTAAATGTAAAAGTGAGGAAATTCTCGAAAAAAATATAGAATTCGGAATTTCCTGGTGATGTGCAAATCTACACATTATCTCCTATAAATATCTGCAAAGTTTGACAAAATTCTGTGCAGTGGTTTATGAGGAGTTGCGCACACACACACAAAAAAAAAACCAGGACTGACTGACTGATGGACGGGCCAAAAACATTATACCTCACGCAAATTGTTGCGAGGGTTACATATATAATAAACGAGTTTGATTCTGTGGTACAGTGATAATGAAAATAGAATTAAATGTGAATTAAATTTCTAGACATAAATAATTAATGATTATTAGCCAAAGGATATGTGTAACAGTAAGTGTATGTTTGTGTATGTGGGTATGCAACTATGTACATTCAGATTAGAATGTGAAATATGTGTGAGACTGACTGTACTGTGAATATGTAACAAATCCTATTTTTTCATGATGATACAACTTGTGGTATTGCACTTCTCCATGTCAAACCTAATACTAGTCATATTAACATTATACATCTGTAATATGCAATTGTAATCAGTGTAATCATATTGTAATAATTTGTTCATGCCCCCCTAAAGCCCTTGATTGATGAATAAACATATTCTATTCTGTAGGAAGAGAGAGCAAATTCCCCGTGAGAACTCAACATTCTACCTAAAATTAGCTTTTAAAAATTCTCTTGTCTGTTGTCCAGGTCCAGGTTCGACACGTTTGAGAAGGTATTTGAGAAAGTTCCCAATGTTCACATTCCTGTGATGTATATATTTTACGTTTATTATACCCCCCCCTCCCCCCGCTTGAAAAGCTAGAGGGTATATAGTAATCGTTATGTCCGTCCATCTGTACGTCTGTCCGTCCGTCTGTCTGTTACGCTTTGGGGGTACCCATTTCTTATCCGCAAATCCTCTTATACCACTGAGTGAAATTTAATGAAACTTTCACAGAATTTTAAGTTTATTACATATTACCATTGTTCATATTTTGGGTTTAGTGACAACCGCAAAATATGTACTTTGCCATTATAACCATATGGGAGGCGGGGGTATCATTTAGTGAGCTCATTGCTCACAATACCTCTAGTTTCTCTTTCAGTTTGGTCGTTTAGGTTACTTTCTTGTCCAAAGTAAAATTATTATTCAATTCATGATGTTTTGACATCCCGCCTGAAAAAAATCGATGAATGATGAATGATGAATTTTATACCCAATATTGCCCTAAAGGATGGTTAGAGAGAGAGAGTTCAATATACAAAAGAGTAAATAAAAACTACCCGTATTCAACCAGGTTTAAAGCATCCCTACCCTAGCTTTTAAAATTATCTCCCAAATACTCCTACAGAAATTATTTTTATATAAAAACATAGCTAGACTGTCAGGCAGGGATACTGAAATCTCGAAAGACTTCCTGTAATAACATAACTATAAAACAGTTACGTTCCTCAAAATGCACATAATTTGTGGTCGGAGTGACACATTTTAAAAAAATCTCAGAAGTGAATACGGCAGAAATGTCTGTCTTCCAAATAACGGTCATGTCAATTATTTTTGCAACCCCCCCCCCCCGCATAAAAGCATAAAAAAAAACTCAAATGCCTAAATATCAATCTGAACAGGGGATGGCCTTTCTCCGTGTGTGTGTTAAAGAACGTATAGATGTACACATAATTTGTATTCTGGTTAATTACTTTTAAGATTTGAAGTAAATAATTACCGTACATCAAATTAATTGGTTTAGATTTAAGATTAGTACTAAAATAATCAGTTATAATTGATAAATGAATTTTGCGACGCTGTAGATTATATACATAACTTTGTATAGAATGTATATTAGAACTACATGTAGATAGACAGTTTACAGTTAAACCTTATGAACAGCAGTTATAATAATTTACACCCCCCTTTTTCAGCCGCGCAAATACCAAATAACTTCTCTTTCCACTTGTGATATTTTCCCTGACCAAAATCTGATCAGCACGGACTAAGTGTATCGACGTGCTAGTCTGTACGAAGTAATGACAGTGTGTTTACTATTGAGCTTTTATGGAGTTTATTTCTTTTTTGTGATGCATATTTCAATAAATGGAATTCAGGGTATATATCACTTTATTTCCTATCTAGCTTGTAACACGAGCTTTGATTGGTTACAAACTCGGGTGTAAATATCCGTGCACCCGACTTGAGCCGGGTGTAAATAAAACGTGACGTCACAATGCATACATTCTCTATGATAAAAGCTAAAAATCATGTTTAAGGTAAGTCACTCGTCAGCTTTTTAGAAAAGTTCACGCAGAACCTCTTACTTAAAAAATATTTATTAAAATTCAATTTTTATAAAATATTTATATTCAACAATGTAAATTTTTTAACATTCATCGAAAAAACTGCTTAAAAATCTACAAAAAAGCAAGATTTATGAGGGACTATTTTTTGTGGTGGAAGGATATTCAGTAGAAATTTCTGCAAATCTGCACATTTATTGAATTTAATGTCTTGAAACTTTAGCCTCACATACTTTTACTCGGAGAATTTATTCCGTTACGATATTGCAGTAATATTTAATGTAGGTCTTAACTTTTATTTTTAGAACAAGTTTTACACCTTCCCTCAACAAACTTTGCCAAGAAATAAAGATATATTAAAGAAGTCAAGATAAAATTTACACCATTTTTTGCCTGAAAATCACATATTTTGACCAATATTTCAAAATTAACATCACTAACCCCTACTTTTTCTTTCATTATTTTAAACTACTCGATACTTGTGACTGATCAGCACTTAACTCCTAAAAAGCTTGATATAAGAAAATATTTTATTGCCTACTTAGTTTTTAATACCCCAAATATTTTATTTTTTAGTGCAAAAAGGTCACACAATAATAAACGCGCATTAATGTGCAAGATTTGTTCAATGATAAATATTATTCAAACTATTTTATGTAAAATAAGATTAAATTTATCAACGTAGTAGCATCTGATAAAATAAAATTAGAGATAAAGTAATAAATCAAAGAGTTAAAACGTAAGTGCGAAAAGGTCAACTTAATTGTACCATAGATCAGTAAGATGCACACTGACCCCCTATTTTCTCTGCGATTTTGAGTCATACTATATGAGTACTTATCCAAAATATACTTCCCAAAAAATCCTTGATATAACAAATTTGACGAGTGACTTACCTTAAAAAGCATTTTTATGGGTACAAAGGAAATAAATTCGTTATCCAGGTCCAATCAAGGGTGTACGGTTATTTACCCCGGGTTGTATTCCATACACCCTTCGGCCTTCGGCCTCAGGGTGTATGGAATACAACCCGGGGTAAATCCCCGTACACCCTTGATTGAACCTGGATAACTAATATGACTCGTGCACATCTTCGAACCGATGCAGTAACCTTATTACCAGGTATGGGTACGTTTACAGCGTTCGAGGCGTTTTCTTGATATGCATCAATTGCATATAGGACCTGCAAATCAAAGACGTTGGTTGTTTTGTTCCATTCAAATGATAATTTCAAAATGTGTTTGCGGATTTTACTGCTTTTTATTTCAATTTTATTCTGCATAAATTAGCGAACTGTAAAAATATGTACTCATGCATCTAAATTTCTCTTCCAAATTTTTTACTTTTGATTCAAATCAATAATCATTCAGAAATATGATTATTATGTTGTTTATTGTGGTTTTGAAATGTCTTGAACACCTCATGTGTTCTCATACGCTTTACCATCGGAGATGTGCACAAGTCGATATCCAAGTCAAAAAATCATTCAAGTGTAACGAGCGCATTGGGGTATATATCGATACAATGAGACAAGGTATCTGAAAGAAATATGGCGGTATACGGCTATAGTTGGTATGAAACAAGTCGTACATATATAGATGAAAATGTTGCGTTTTTAAGAATTGATGTCAGCTTTAATCTAGATTGATAAACAAACATGGCGTCAAAAAAACGAGGTAAGCCGTTTGAGATACAACTCACTTTTGACATGGATGGCGTCTTACTCTTAATATTACTTATTTTTTAATGTAATCAGTATCAACCATCTGTTCTGTTATGACGCATATTAACCTTTTATTAAAATAATCGTTGTCAAAATGCAACATGCCTCGTTGTCTATAGTTTCCCATGGATATGCGTGTCTATATTTAGGCCTACTGTTTACGCACTTCCTTCATCAATATTCATGAAAAGACTGAATTCGTGATTGATTTTGCTTTAATGCTCTGTTATTACAACGAGTTTTATAGTTAAATTTTGTGAAAATATTATTTTTTTATTACACTTCATATGTTTCAAATCATTTAATCATTTTGTTTCACACAAAAATCGGCATTCATATGGCGTATATTACTTTAAATGCTTTTTAACATTATAGGCCAAGTGAAAACTTCCCTTTCTCTTCATGTTAGCTATATCTCGTACACATTGAAAGAATAAAGTTCACAATCTTTCTGTTTTAGGATTTGCTGGATTTTTGGCGTATTGTTTCGTCAAAAATGAATGCAAATTCATTTCTGACATTCACGACATTTACGTGTATTTCAGCCGGTAAGCGATTTATTTTTTAATTATATACATTTATATATATAGAATTAAATATGTCCTCACATATCATTTTTTTTCATCGGTGAAGAAAAATGTGATTTTTGATGCTTTAAAATAAAATAACATACATAGATTAATTTTTCATAATCATGTTTCAAGACCTTGTCTTCTTGGCTTTAGCTTTGGGAAAATTTGAATACACATTGTTAGAAACCATTGAAGACAACCAGGACAGAAATCTAACATCTCCTGGATACCCGGCAAACTATCCAAACAATGTTATTTATACATGTACCTGGATAATTAAAACAGGATACTCAGCATACGTTTATTTCGTCATTTTCTTCATGGATATCAAACGTTCGCAGACAAACCAATGTAACGACTATCTGGAGGTATCTTATATCGAACACTTATTTTTTTAAAAGAAAAAAATTGCCTGAGAGATATTTTTTAAAATTTCTTGTTGAATTTATTTCAGATAACACAGATTGATCCTTGCTGCCACACGCCACTAAAGAGATGTGGCCAATTTACGAACATACCTATATTGACAAAGGGGAATAAAATTAGGGTGTCTTTTGTATCAGACAGGAGTGAAACAGGAAAAGGATTTTTACTGTTTTGGAATGGTTTGCTTCTATCAAAATACTGTAATATTTTTTTCTGATTTATATGCATTACATGTAAAACAAATTAATTTATAATTGTAAACTTTTATTTCTTTAACAGTATCGTTCATACCATCAAGTTCACCTGTAACAACAACGAACATAAAACAGATAAGTATGAAATTTTTGTAGTTATGAAACTTTGGCGATGAATACAATACATTGTAATATACATTGAACAAACACAACTCTTCTGTGAAATGTAAAAAGAAACTTTCTGGTAGACAGGATGACTTGCAATTCCAGTAGTGTCAGTCTAGAACGCAAAAAAGCCAGGAAACTAGTAGTTCTGTGGTGGAGTCAATGCTGATTTGTTTTAATCCTTTGCCTACCTGTCGATTAGAATGCTTCATTCTTTTTTCTGGTTAAGTGCTGGTATTGGCATTGGTATCTTTTCCCCGATAATGCCTCTGTTATTTTAAAACTTGATCAATGAAAGTAATGCTACCAGAAGTGATAAAATGACAAGAACGTTGATTCTCAGCTTTACATGTACACTTTCAAGAATTCTTTTTATATGGTTCCGTGATGCTAGTTATTTTGCTAATACTAATGTATGTGTCAAAATCAATTCCCACATACCTTATCAAATATATTTCTTCATAAAAAATACACTTGTACTAAAATCTCAGATGAATCCATATACTAGTATATATGCTGCAATATCCGAAAACGCGAAAATCTTCTTTGATATATGATGTAAATACTTGCAGAGGATTCTTTCTTGTTGCCGATTTTTTATAATTATGAATTAGTTCAGGTACGTAGTGTCGTTTTCCAGGGAAGGGGGAAATAGTTGCCCCAAAAGATACTGAAACAGCTCCGCCCTCCCTTTACTCGCAGGAATTTACATATATTATGAACAAGACCCCGAATGTTAAAATAAACCTAAAAATTATTTTGCAACATCCTTTCGACAGAGGATTTTCTTGTGGAGAATGCATTAAATATGACACAAAGATGAGTTACCGCGTAAGTTCATTTCTCAAAATTCAAATTTTTACATTTACTTTTGAGTTATTTTTTTTTTTCAAATTGTTGTTTAATATTTTTGTAGCAACATTTCAGCAAGGCACTACAATAGATGCAGAAACAACTCCTATGACAACAACGTCAGTAACACTGGAGACAACAACATGGACAGTTTCAACAACATTTATACTCCCACTACCAACAGCATCAACAACTCAAACAGATAACAGAAATTTGCAAGGTATCTGAATACCCTTTTTTGCAGTGTACATTTGCGTTTTAATAATTCGGATTATTTTCTAATTTCAATCTAGAAAAATGATACAAGGATGTACTAATTTTGAAAAGTTGATTCCATTAGATTATATGAAAAAATGTTGACTCCAATCTCTGCATAAAAAACTTATTTCTTCGCATATTATTTTTTTTCTTGGGCACGTAGCATCGTTTTCCAGGGAAGGAGAGATAGCCCCCCCCCCCCCAATATTGAAACATACCCTTCCCTCTGATACTACGTATCTAGAATTGAGGACGCAGAAAAGTTCTGTCACTAAATCCTTATAGCAGAGTCAATTTTTTTAGAGAGTATATAATATTATAATCTAGAATATAGCAAGATAATGCAATTTTTTTTTGTCCTCGATCATTGCGATAAACGCTGGATTGAATGATCTGTTACTTATCAACAAGGTTTAAATAATTTTTCACAAATTCATGACTCGGATTACAAATAAACCTTGGAGCCGGAAGATCAGAAATGTTTGGGGATCCACTTTTTCTTGAAGGTGAGATCTCAGTGTACCAAAAACGTAAGCAATATTCATCCTTTTCCTTCTTCAAAGCTGCACAAAGTCGAACAGTAAGTAACATTACACTGAAGATTAAAAAAAATGGAAAAAATATTTTTATGACAGATGAGAGAGGTATATAAGCCTCAAATCAGCTATTGTGCACTGGGAGAAGTGATCTACGTATTTGCATTGCTTAATTCTTCACAAGTGTTTTTTTGTTTTGAATTTTTTGTTTTCTAAAAGGGGAGGGAGTCAAGGTAAGTCAAAAGTTCTTCTTTTCTTACTATTTCCATTCTTCATTTAAATGCAAAATATAATATTTTTAACAGAAGAAGCGTATTTATACCGGGGTATTTCGACAATGTCAAGTTCTACTTTTAAACTTAAAAAAGAGAAAGACGCATATATATGTATTTTGGCATGAAAAAACCAGACCAAGCTAAACGCAACAAAACAAGAAACGTAATTTTAAAAAAAATGAAACAAAATCCAAGAATAAAGATTGATTGTATATTTTAAAACGTCCCTCTCGAGAATTTTTCACTCATATGGAGACGTCAGCGTATGCAGGTGAAGGGCTTCAAATTTTGACCTTTACTCGGCACTCAGGGCCATTGAGCAGTGAGGGATCTTTATCGTGCCAACGCCTGCAGCTGACACGGTGCCTCGGTTTTTAAGGTCTCATCAGAAGAACCCGCAACTTTCATTTCAAAGTGCCGAGCGCATGGCGAAGGAACAGTTGATACCCATTTTTTAAATTAAATAATATAATACACTGCTACAAACATTAATATAATGCACAGATTCGGTGGATATTGACACCTGTAATCGTACAGATTAGAACAATAATTATATTCGTGCTAAATAAAACAAAAAACTTCGTAATATTTAAAATACACGTCTATTACAATACATAATCAATTAAATGCTTTTCAACATTATAGGCCAAGTGAAAACTTCCCTTTCCCTTAATAATAGCTTTATGTCGGTCACATTGAAAGCCTAAAGTTCTTCCTGTGTAGGATGCTGGATTTCTTGTGGAGTGTTTTGTCAAAAATGTACGCAAGTTCACTTTTGACTTTCACGACAATTACGTGTATTTCAACCGGTAGGTAATATATAGAATTAAACAAATATGTGCTAACATTTCATTTTTTTACACTGGTGAAGAAAAATTTGATTTCTTATGCTTTAAAATGAAATAATATATTAAATAGTTTTCCTCTTTCGAAATCATCTTTCAAGACGTTGTCTACTTGGCTTTAGCTTGGAGAAAATTTGAATACACATTGTTAGAAACCATTGAAGACAACCAGGACAGAAATCTAACATCTCCTGGATACCCGGCAAACTACCCAAACAATGCTAATTATACCTGGATAATTAAACCAGGATACTTAGCATACGTTTATTTCGTCATTTTCTTCGTGGATATCAAAAGTTCGCAGACAAATCAATGTAACGACTACCTGCAGGTATCTTATATCGAACACTTAATTTTGAAAAAAAATCTGTCTGAGATATTTTTTTTTAATTTTATTGTTAAATTTATTTCAGATTACAGAGATTGATCCTTGCTGCCACACGCCACTAAAGAGATGTGGTCAATTTAGTAACATATCTATATTAACCAAGGGAAATAAAATTAGGGTGTCTTTTGTATCAGACAGAAGTGAAACAGGGAAAGGATTTTTACTATTTTGGAATGGTTCGTTTCTATTAAAACAGTAAAAACAGCAATATTCCTGATAATTTAGTTTTATTCTTATAATAAATAAATGCACATTAATTGTTCACTTATATTTATCCAACAATTAATTAATGTATAATTGTATACTTTTATAACTTGAACAGTGTCTTTCATACCATCAAGTTCACCTTTAACAACAACGAGCAAAAAACAGATAAGTACGAAAAATTGAAGCATAGAACGTAAGCATATGACATACCAGTAATGTGTGATATACGGATGAATATACTTTTTTATGCGCCCGAATTTATTCGGGGCGTATATTGTTTTTGTCCTGTCTGTCTGTTTGTCTGTTTATCTGTTTGTCTGTCTGTTGTCAACTTTAACCTTCGCCATAACTTTTGAACCATGAGAGATAGAGACTTCATATCTGGTATGCATACTCCACTAATTAAGCACTTTCAACTGACACCAATGGCCTTGTGACCTTTACTGTGACCTATATGCTAAAAATAGCTTTTTCGAATTTTTGCCATAACTTTTGAACCATAGGAGATGTAGACTTTATATTTGGTATGCATACTCCACTAATTAAGTGCTTTCAAACGACACCAAGGACAATGATCATATGACCTTGACTGTGACATATTTACTAAGAATGGCTTTTTAGAACTTTGTTGCCGCCGGGCGCATAGTGTTTCACAAACACATCTTGTTTGATTAGCTTTTCTATTGTCGAGCTACATTTCAAAGTGCATGGAACTATAAATTCTGTCCTATCGATGTTGGAGTCTGAAGGTAAAGGTCATAAATTCAAACTACATTTTGTTTGTGAGAAAAAATTCATTTCAGCGCGATTTATCAAGATGCTTGGAGCTTTTTATATCACAACTCCCTATTTTCCCACCAACCCGCTTTAAAGTGACCTGTCCTTCCAACCCCATCCCCCTTTAGATCTGCTCTCAGATTCTTTGAATAATTTTTTTCCATTCTCCTTATTTTTTTCCCTTGATTTCAAAAAAAAAAAAATTTCTTCAAGTGACCTTAGATTGTATCATATTTACAAGTGAATTGTGAATTTCCGAGTTCTATTTGTTCTAGTTTTTTCCTCATAGTTTTATGGTACTTATGCTGGTATTAGTATATTTTACTGATTCAGGGAAACAGAATGATCTCTTCTATTTTTTCATAAATCAAATGGTTTTATTAAAATGGACATTTTAATGCTGCATGTCTGATTTCACAATCTTTGTAGAGGGCTCTGATATAACGATCAATCCGGCAGGGCAAATATGTGTGGGTCATTTTCTTCTATATTGATTGTAAAGGTAGTTTTTGGTACTAAGACAAATTTCAAAAACTCGAATTTGAAAAGAATGGCCTTTCTGTTTTATAATTTTAAATTCACATATTGTACGGTGTATAGCTGGTTACAGAAATGAAAATCTGCTTACATATATCATGTGAAATTATTTACATGTATATGTAGAAAAACATGAACAATGCCCTTGCACTATTGTCACAACTACATCCAGCCTAAAAATTCTATATTTTGCACCTAACATATTTCACACAGGTGGTACATGCAAAGTCTAAGTACTAATTACAGCTTAATCTATTCATGATGGGTATGTCCAGATTCAATCTGTGCGCGTTATTTTTGTTAAATTGTATATTAAAGCCATATATTTTAAGATCTCATTTTCAATTCACTTCCCTAAAGCTAAACATAATTTAGCTTTTATAAGGGCGCTTTGAAAAGCAGTACCAAAGTAAGTTGTAATGTTCAAGTAATGGTTGTAGCGACGTTACAACACGGCCCGTCAACTGATGTAGAAACTTTGAAGACAACAACGTCGACTGAATTGGAGACAACTCGGAAAGCATCAACAACGGTATTACTCACGCTGCAAACAACAACAGTTCGAAAAGATCACAGAAATTTTCTAGGTATTTAAAATTGCATGTGTCCGCTAAAAATGACTTTTACAAGAAAACTATTTAGTTTTTTTTTTCTTTCCTATAGTTTACATTTTCATGGCCAGTTGTGCAATAATGGTTGGACTGTTATTTGTCCTGGGATGTTTGTCAAAACAAGGATGCTGGTTAAGGTATTAAAACCATCGATACAATGATATGAAATGTAGATGTTCTACAAAGTTTCTAAAATTTTTATGAGAGAGTGAGATTAATATTATAGTATTCAGCACTTTCATGTTTTTGAAGGAGAGCTGCATCCAGTATGATAACTGAGGAAGACAGAATACCATCCAACGAGAATGACTTAAATCCAGTTCCTATTTACTCAAGCGCTCAAGAGGCTGAAACTGTTTTGTATGAAGACAGTCGGGATGGTCTTTATATGGAATACCCCGAGGGTGTGTACGACACCACATTTGTAAAGCGACCACATGCAAAACCGAGTAATCAAAACATTTACGCCATTTGTAAAGAGGAGATCCAATTGAAAGCAGAAGAAAGACCACCGGAAGAGATTTTGGAATTATGATTTAGTGTTTCAGTTGTTTTTATAACTTGATCAATGTGATTTTATTTTTTTTAAATATATTTATACATGTATATTTGTTCAAAGGATATTTGTTTTGCTTAAAGATAGTTTTTAGGGTATGAGCAATAAAAACTGAGTCAGCTTTTCTTTTCATTCAATTTGATCTTTCCTCTCTTTGGATTGATTATTGTTTTACTGCATGTCCCGTTGGAGAATTTTTCACTCAAACAGTAAAGTCACCATACCGGTGAAGAGCTTAAAATTTTGACTTTTTCTTGGTACTCAAAGCCATTGAGCAGTGAGGGTTCTTTATCTTGCCAACGCCTACCGTGATTTTTAAGGTCTCTTTCTTGTTGTAAATTTTGATTTTACCTGATGGCAGTAAATACAAAATTTACTGCCACCCGGTAAATTCAAAATTTACAACATGAAATCTCATCCAAAAGACCCGAAACTGTCCTCCTGATTAAGGAGCAAGCTCCAATGGAATGAAGAGATTTTAGAATTATAATTTTCAATTCTCATTTTTCATTAATTCATCAATATGCTCTATCTTTTTTGTAAATATATATTTATCGATTCATTTAGTGATTTTGTTTCACTTACCGATATTTATATTTGTGTATGAGGAATAAAACATCATAGATAGGCCTAGTGAATCGGCAATTATTTTCATTTGATCTTTAGTCTCTGTATATGATGGTTAGTATATGATTTAAATCTAGACTGTTATACATTGTTACTTGCAGTTTTGCATTATTAAAGATTCAAAAATTTGCTACTAGCATTAAAGTTTATGCCTTTTTCATGTAACGAAAACTGCCAGTGAAATATGGAAATATGCCAGCGCAGGACAGCTCTACAAAGAACCGCCAATTGTACTTACAACGAATACAAGTTTCATGACCTCTATCAAAAGATCCTAAGTCCTGGAATTTCATGGCATAATGTTTAGTGTCTGTTAGTAAATAGCAAGTGTGTGCTATAATGGGTCCTCATCTATTTTTGCTTGCTCTTAGATTCTATTCTCAAAAGTAAACCTAAATAGGTCCAATGGTGTAAGTAATACTGAAGTTGGTAATAAAAAAAAAAGCCAAGCAGAAGGGATTACACATGCATTCATTTCATAATACCCTGGGTAGTTCTACCTTGTAGCATTCCACTGCAGTTTAGGCAGTGGCGTTGTGATGACACACTACCCCATAAACAAACATACATACCAAAGTCTTATCTAAATAATTAACCAATTTCTGACAACACTTGTACAAGTTTAGACTAAATAATGTATTCGACGGCATATCCCTTCTTAATGCATAGATGGAATGAATCATAAATTGCTTCGATAAGGTATCTCACATTCAGAATTCACACCTATCATGGAAAAGAAGCGTTGTAAGTGGGTCCAGGTTCATCCGTTAGTGTGTCTGACAGTGGTGATTTTCGGTATTGGATCTTGGATCGACATAAATGGACTGTGGGCAGAGTCTCCATTACTTATCATACACGGACGTCTTCCCGAAGGATGGAGACTTGTCTCCTACATTTCTATCATAACTCAAATAGCAAACATCGGACCGCTGTTCGTTACGCTCATGCGTACTAAAGCTCCAGGGAAGCTGGATGATACAGTTGTTATCTATGTTATCCTGGGAATCGGTTGCATTGCTTGTTTACTTCTTGCGTTCTTTTGGGATTCGACAAGTCACGTTGCTGGTGTTGAGAGAAGTACATGGTTACTGACGCTGACGGGGTTTCTGGCTCTCGTTGATTGTACGACCTCGGTGGTTTTCTTACCGTTTATGGTCAAATTCAAAGAAATTTACCTAACGGTTTATTTCATTGGAGAAGGAATGAGCAGTCTTGTTCCAGGAATAGTTGGTTTAATTCAAGGAAGTGGGTCATTTTCTTGTCAAAACATCTCTTTCATTAACTCTACTACTAACGTATCTGACTACATTACCCAACCAGGGTTTCATGACCCTGTATTTCCTGTGCGGGATTTTTTCCTGTTCCTCTCTTGTATGGTCTTTGCAAGTGGAACTGCGTTTACTTTTTTGAATTACTCTGGATATTGCAGACGTGCCTATGCGATTTCTCACAAGAATAACCAAACATTGGAACTTGAAAGCCTTGAAATTTCAGACTACAAGAGCAAAAGCTCGAAAGACTTCATAGCAGCTGAAGAATATTCCCTGATGGAAAAGTCACACCCAGATGCTACCGAAACTTTTTCCAGTTCTTCACCAAAATATTATTATTATTTGATAATAACTGCTATCATAAATGGCGTTAAAAATACAGTGTTGCCATCAATAGCTACTTTCTCAAGTTTGCCGTATGGATTACGTATTTATCATTTGGCAGTCATTTTGTCTTTGATTGCAAACCCGCTGTCTTGTTTTGCAGCTATGTTTTTAACTGTTTCCTCGTGTTTCGTTATATCAACGTGTACATTGATTGGAATCCTTTCAGCCGTGTACATTATTTACACTGCATCAGCAAGTCCTACCCCGATGCTAGTTGGGACATTTGCAGGCGAATTTTTAGTCGTATGTACACACCTCTTCATATTTGAATAACGTTGAATTGTTTTTAATTATGAACTCCAGGAGGTGGTGGATTGTCCTCCTTTTTCTTAATATGAAAACTCTTTGGACATCCAAATCCACCCCCAACACACAATGACACATATTCAAATCAACCCATGGTAATGAATTCATAAAATTTGCTTTTAGATTGATTATATACATGTTTTTACGTTGCTTTCGTAAATTTTTCTCTCTGATGGAGACGCCACCCCTTGACGGTGGAGAGCTGCAAATTTTGTCTGTTTATCTGTCTGCCTGATGTCAACTTTAACCTTCGCCATAACTTTTGAACCATGAGAGATAGAGACTTCATATTTAATATGCATACTCCACTTATAAAGTACTTTCATATGACACCAAGGTCAGTGACCTTGGCTGTGATCTACATGCTAAAAAAGCTTTTTCGAACTTTTGCCATATAACTTTTGAACCATAGAAGATAGAGACTTCATATTTGTTATGCATACCTCATTAATCAAGCTCATACAAATGACACCAATGGCAATGACCTTGTGGCCTTGACTGTGACCTATATGCTAAAAATAGCTTTTTCGAACTTTCGCCATAACTTTTGAACCACAGGAGATACAGACTTCATTTTTAGTACGCATACTCCACTATTAAAGTTCTTTCAAATGACATGAAGATCAATGACCTTGTGACCTTGACTGTGACCTATATGCTAAAAATAGTTTTTAGAACTTTTAGAACATAGTGTTTCACAAACACATCTTGTTTTAATTGAAATGGCTCGTATCACATTGAAGATTAAGCTAAAAAAATTAATTCTAGTTTTGTATTTCACGTTTTGAAGACATTAATTTTTTTTTTAAAGAGAAAATCATACTTTTAGATGTGTAACTGTAAAAACCTTTGAATTTGATATTAAAGCGCAAACTCTTTTTTAATGAATCATTATTTTATAATTAAGGTTTTTGCTTTACAGATTTTGTCTTGGATACTCGCCAGTCTTTTCCTAACTTACTCCGGAGTTTCCATAGCTAACATCTTCCACAGGGGAGGACGGAGGACACTTCTCTGGATCGGTGTCATGCAGCAGCTTGGATCATTTCTTGGCGCCATTATCATATACTTCATAATCAATGTTTGGGAACTTTTGGAAAGTGCTCCGCTCTGTTAATGTTTAAAAAAATAAATGGCATTTGCGAGTTACAGTATACTTTCTAACTGGTTCTGTGCGTTTTTGTGCTGTCTTTACAATTGTTTTATGTATTCACTTTTTAATGTTACTCCGACTGCCGAATTTATAAATATTACACGTACTTGTATGTATTATTTCTTTCAATATTATGATAAGGAAACAAAGTATTTGATATGAGTTTAACATGCATATACAAAATCTTAGATTTTTTTTGCACTCCTGGATACATGTACATTTCTCACAGAGAAGGTAACCAAAATGCTGTCTGTCGATCTTGCGTCGTTGATCCTCAATCGACTGCCTAAAAATAATTAAATATGAACAACTACAAATTCAAAACGATGCAACAAACCTCAGAAATTCATGTAAAAATTCATCATTAAAAGAAAGATAGTGAAAAATAAGTAATCTGATTCGAATATGTGATTTTATCTTAAGTTGACGTTACCATTTCGAGTATGTGATTTCAATTTTTAACAAGCAGTTTCAAAGAATTGTGGTCCCCAGCTTGCGCTCCTTTGCTAGCCAAGGGTTTCTGATACGCTGCTCTCCTCACAAGTTTATGAAAAGAATAGCGTATCAGAAACCCTTGACTAGCGGTGTCGCTTTCGATGTCTTTGTGGGTGAGTAGCTGCAGATCCAGTAATGCAAAAAATGTGCAATTTTCGGCGCAAGATTTTTTACGCAATGTTGGGGAGAATTTCTCCACTTTCCAACATTAGTTAACCATCTTCCGTTCCCTCTATGATTCTAGACACATTTTCTAATAAATCGGTATATTTTATAGACCTCCTAGCCCTTTATAATTGTCTTTACAAGCGATTAACTCGCTTGAATTAGAATTTTCTGCAATCCTCTGACAATTCAAATCATGGCTATTTTTCGCCTGGAGAGGCGATATATAAATGGTTGAGAGGAAAATGAAATATACAAATTGGTTTAAGAATGTGTCTGGAATTAAGGGGTGTAAGGTAGATGATTTACTTAAGTTCAAAAGTGAGAAAATTCTCCCAAAAAGTGCCGTAAAATCTTGGGCCGTAAATTGCACGTTTCTTTGCATTACAGGATCTGTAGCGTCATGGTCAGAGACTAATATATAAAACCATAACGCTACAGATCTGCAGCTATGTGGCTGAGATGCTATTATTTATAGCCTATTGTATCAAATATGAATGCCCTATCTTATGTCATTCAAAAGAAATCACCAAAAATGTTTTTTTAATCACGTAAAACATAAGATTAAGGTCAATGTGTCAGAAATCATAGCATTTTCGGAAATATCTTGTCACAGGTAGTGAACATGTCAATATGAAATCTTGACCTCTTTTCAATCAGAAGTTGTAAAGAAAAACAACGTTTTTGAAAAAAGTCAAACGTCAAGGTTCAAGGGCATGGGGTCAAAAATTACTTAAAAAGGTCATGTCACAGGTTATATACATGTGAAATGTGAAAGTCCTATCTCTTAAATTCTCATTCAAAAGTTATGACCAAGGTTAAAGTTTTTGAAAAGTAGGTAAAACTTCAATGCCAAGATCACCAATCATAGTGTATTTAAAAAGGTATTGTCACGGGTGTTACACATGTTTCATACGAAAGCCCTCTATCTCCTCATTCAAAAGTTATGGCTAATTTAAAGTAATGTTTAAATTTTTAAATAAAAGTGGGTAAAACTTAAAGGTCAAGACCACGTGGTCAAAAATCATAGGTCTTAAAAAGCTTTTGTCACTGGTAATAAACACGGTTGAAGTTTTTGTGACGGACGGACAGACGAATGATATTTGATGTCCCCTCGCTTTCGCGAAAGCGGTTGACAAAAATACTTTTGTGTGTATTTCTACGGAGAAGTAAAAATTTCCGCGTGTTTCTTCCTCAGCTGATTTGTTGAAGCATAATGTGGAAAAATGTTCATCTGTTTATTGTTGCGATTATTTTCAATTTGATAGGTAAGAGCTTTACTTTTTTATAGAAAAAAATGAAATTAACTTTAAATTTTTACCACCTATTCCGCAGTCCTTTGACATTTGACTGAGGAATTCTTTTATATACTGGCAATAAAAATTAATTAATACAAAGTCATATATATTTATTAACTTGTGAGTTGCTAATTATAATGGAAATGTGGTGGAAAAAATTTCTGGATCCGCGCCTGCAAAAGTCATATGTATTTATTAACTTGTGAGTTGTTTATAATATGTGGTTTTCTTTACATTTTTTTTCTTTTAAGGAAATAATTTGCAAATATCTACAACCACGTATCTATACGACAGCAGTGGAACAATTACCTCCCCTGGGTACCCTGGAAACTATCCCAATAACGTAAACTACACTTGGGTCATTTCAACGGGATTCCAACAAGCCAAAATTTACTTTTCCATTCATGACTTCGACATCAGGAAACACAAATATTACCCATGTGATGACTATCTGGAGGTAATTTTAACAAAATATGCTTTTTTTCATAAAATAGACCTTTGATTTTTAATTTTGGGTACAAAAAAGGGGGGGGGGGCTCGTTGTGATTTATTTTGTTTTGCTCTCTTTCTCTCTCCTTTCAATTTTGTGAAGAAAAATGACCATAAGATTTGTATTTATTCTTAAACAGATTTTATGTGAATCATTGTTTTTGAGCACAAAAAAATTATTTCTATACTGTATAAAAACTTATAACTTCAAACAGTGTGCAGAAAATGTTTTTCCAGTATTTGTACATTGAAAATTATTTTGATTTTTAATGAATATATTTTTAGATTAAGGAAGTTGAACCTTGCTGTCATACTCTCCTGAATAGATGTGGCAAAGAGAGCAATATAAAAAGAACTGCAACGGGACGTTTGATACGGATTTCCTTTATATCCGATGACAAATTTACAGCGAAGGGATTTTTAATGTCTTGGAGTGGTATTATAATGGGTTGTTTTTAAGGTTAAAATTCAACTTGAAGCAAAAGTTAATAGAGATATATTAAAGGATACAATCACGCCATAAACTCCTATATACCCATACAAATGTCTTACAAATGTACGCAGCTAAAGTCATGAAATTGAGATATCATTTTATGCCCCCGTCATCGAAGATTGGGTTGTACATATATAGTTCTTTTATCCTGTACGTCCGTGTGTCTGTCTGTTTAGCTGTTTAACCGCAAAAACTTTAACCTTGCCCATAACTTTTGATTGGTTAAGGCTATGACTTTCATATTTCACATAGGTATTCTTTATGATAAGGCCTTTATTTGGTTATTGACATCTGATCTGTTAATCTTGGAGTTTGAACCACAGTTTAAAAAATTCACAAACTTTAACCTTAGCCATAATTGTTAGGGCTTAATACATATTTTATGTGTGTATAAAATGTGAAAAATTTTGAATTTTAGATATTGAACTTTGAGTTTAAATGAAGTTTTCTTTAAAAACTTGTCTTTTCAGTTTCCCTTCCACGTGTTACAGAACAAAATACGGTTAAATCAACGGTGACTGTAGAACAAATTTCGTGGACATTAAAAAGTATACCCGAAACTAGACTGACAACAAAACTAATGCCGATGTCAACAGCTCTAGTGACAAGACCCAGATCAACGGCGACAGTAGTACAAATGCCGTGGACATTAAATAGAATACCGGAAACTGGACTGACAACAAATCTTTTGCAGAGGATAACAGCTCTAGCGACAACATCAAAGTCAAAGGGGACCTTGACAACAAACAGAATACCAAGAACAACATTTACAACAAAGCTTACACAGAATACAACAACTGTAGCGACAACATCAAATTCAACGGCGACAGTGAAAGAACTGAGGACCTTGACAACAAAAAGAATTCCAAAAACAACATTTACAACAAAGCTAACACAGAATACAACAGCTCTAGTGACAACATCAAATTCAACGGCGACAGTGAAAGATAGGAGGACCTTGACAACAAAAAGAATTCCAAAAACAACATCAAAGCTTACGGCAAAAGTAACAAAAATGTCTTATGCAGTAAATAGAATACCAACAACTGTGAAAAAGAATACTGTAGCAGCAAAATTACCAGGAGTTGTAAAATTTGCAACAACTTTAGCCATCCTTGAAACAAAACTGATAACAGGTAATATGCCAAAGTAATGGTGTAGGGTTTAAACACAAAATCATCAAGGATATAATTTATCAGAAATATAGATGTGTAATAGTAGTAATTAACATTTGCTTTAATTTTCAGCATACACACTGTATTTCGTTAAAAATACTATGTCCACAATTTTACGGATCCAGGAAAGGGTGGGGGCTGTGAGTTGGAACCCCTTTTAATTTTTTTTTAACATGTGGAGAGTAAGGGGGAACCCCGTATTCTTGAAAACATGCATACATATTTACCTCTAGTACGATCTGAGTATAAGTAGAGTTCAAAATAGCTCGATCGGCTACAATCTCTGCTCATACATGTATTCCATCTGTTATATTATCGATCTATAGACAGAATCACACATATTCTACTTATTCAAAAAATATGCGAGGTTCAATTTAATATCAGATTTCGGCTACCATTTTCGAGCCACATTAAGGCCAAAATAAAATATTTCTAAGTTTTAAGTCCCCTACAGGGTGGTTTTCCAGGAAAATTCAATTAAAAAACAAAAACGTATTGTGTCCAATTCCCAACAATTTTATTTTGGAAATATTGCAAAAATATTTAATGTCAGGGGCGTAAAATAAATAAATTATTTACAAAGGCTTAAGATGATTATAATTTTGCTCTCTTCGTTATTGTTATTCTGTTTTTGAGTGAGGCTCGCTATCTCAGAACTCAAAAAATTGCTGGATCCGCCTCCTGAACATTCGTATATATTTAATAATATATGCATTCTTCTCTTTTAAAGATGGCATCAAAACTGAATCCGAGGCTTCAGGAAGCACAAGCGTAAATATTTGTGAGTTTTCTTTATTATTATATCTTAACATCGTCGCAAACCACAACTAAAATGTACGACCCCCCCCCCCTTTCCCGGGAAGATGGGTTTTTAAATCAGCGCGAACTCGGCCCGTTGTTTGACTTGTTTGAGTTGCTCATCTTATATAAATTCTAAATTCAGATCGTTTTAGTATCCCACTTATTTCATTTCTCTCTCCAATTTTTATAAGTAGTTCTGATGTAAAGAGATACTTATTATGAATATGAATAAAAAAAAAATGACTTGCTTTAAAAAAAAAAGAGGGGGGGCAAATTGAAAATTACTTTATCAAAGTAGATTTGCTAGTAATATGAGTTTTGTTTTGTGTTTCCCTGTAAGATGCTGTTTTCTTCGGGATTACATCAGCAACAACTTTACTACTTGTGGTCCTGATGTTATTCAAAAAGAAAAAGACCAGGTATAGAAATATAGTTTAAACAGAAATCTATTTTTCTTTTTTCTGAATTTATTTCAATGTGTTTTTGATTAGATTCAAATGGAGATAGATTTCATTCAAATGGATTGTTTATAGGTTTCCTCTAAATTGCCGTCGCTCAGTACACACCGCGTCTACATCTGAACACCATACAATGGGGGAGACATATGCCCCCTTACAGAAATCCAGGAAAACGTGTTCAGATACATATGGAGTGCATCGCCTGGATCCAGACAACACGTACTTAGATATCATGGATTCGGATGCCCTATTTTATAAAAGTACAGATGAACTACAGAATAACGATTATTTAGATGCACGTTTTAGTAAGAAGACGGAATCGAAAACATACATGGAAATAGCGGAGTGCTATGTCTAATACGTTAATATATAAACCCCAAAGCAGCAATTAAACGAGCAGAAAATGTTCAGCGCATTTAATTTAATTCTTCTCGTTTTAAAAATTGTCTAAGATAAATAGAGGGAATATTTTATATGCTACCGGTATAAAGTATGGGGTAATTTTGATTTGTTTTTTAAACAAGTGACAAGGAGCCACGTCGCTCAACTGAGGACTTCGGCAAGGAAAAAAGAAATCAGTCAAGTATCGGAAACTTTTCTTATATAAAATTAATGTGTTCCGGAAGGGGGGCATAATTTGAATGAGTAAACTTTAATCTACATTGCTTGATGATTTGTACATTTTTCTCAAGAATAGACGAGCCATTCCTGCACATTTGATTTTCTTTTGTAAATCTGAATCTGCACTTCCTGAGAATGTTCTGAATTGACATGGCCTGTCTGTTCTTGAGAAAAATTTAAAGTATTCTTTTGTAAAACTTTGATAAACACACTACCCCGGGGGTTATATTTTGAACAAACTTGATTATACACTAGCTACCTACATGTAAGGATGCTTCCATGTAAATGTGACCATTGACCAACCATGGTTTTGCTGGTTTGAGAACAATACATGTATTTTTAAATATTTCCGTGTATGCTTATGTAAAACTTTGATCTCAAATTGTGGCCCCACCCTAACCCTGGAGAGCACAGGTACATGTACTTGTGGACAGGACCCCCCCCCCCCCTCCTCCCCACGAATATACAACCCCAGTTCAATTTTTTTTTTTTTACATATACGAGGGTTATTCGAAAAGTTCGTTGACAACTGTCATATCTTTTTTATTTGACGTCATATGTTATCCAAATTTGGAAGAAATATTTCAACAATAAATCCAAATGATTTGTATTAATCTTTTTCAAAATATTACGATATATTCAAAACTTATCCAGATTTTAAAAATGCAAAAATCGGATCGCGGAGCAGGTCAAAAATTAGTAAGTTACAAACAATGCTCCATATAAAGTCTGTAGTCATATTAACTGTAAAATGGAGCAAAAACGAAAAACAACCTAGAAATTCAAATTCAAAATTGTTACCTCGATTCGTGTACCAAATTATGCTTTTATATTTTGCTTTGTTGAAAAGAAATCAACTTGAGAAAATAGGTAGTCCTTATTGAAAACGACAAAAACGATGACGATTTAGAACGTCACGGAGCAGCGGATAACGATACAATTTTGTGTTTTAGTTCTACATTTAGCGACTCAATTCTGCATCCCGTAGTGGTAGAAAATGTGCTTTGATACCTCAGTAGATGGTGTTTGTGTTTATTAAATGAAAAGGAGTGAATTAAACAGTATGGGATCATAAATGTAAGTAAAAAAATTGATGTTTTTATGATTGAAGTTAATGACAAAGTCTAGTTTGTTGATTTTTTTTGGTCAGTCTTCGAATCATATGTACCATGTGTACAGACTGTGACAATGACAGACTCAGTTTGTGATTATTTTGGCTGAACTTTTCATCGTATTTTGGAGAGAATCGCAGAGCTTTTAACTGAGTGCAAGATGTGTAAAAAAATTATATACAGTGAGATGCATCATTTAAATTCTATCAAATACTTTCATATTAAATATTTGTAAAAATTTAAAGGAACAGTAATGAGTAAGATTGATTTCTTCATAATTCAAGTACGTACCTAGTATAAATACCTAGTACATGTTTTTGGAAAGATAATACTAGTCTTTGCCATTTGAGCAGGGAGAAGCTTACAGAAGATAAGCCTTTCAAGTGAAGGAGAGTAAGGAAAGTGGTTGGGTATTTTAAGAAGTGAAGAACCATGTCCTGTGTGTGGAATTGAAGGTATTTAGAATAAACTACATGTAATACACTTTCAAATCTAAATTCTAATAGATCTAGTACTGTGAGAAAGAAATACAACATAATTCAATTTCAAGATATTTCAATATAAGAATGTATTAAATATTGTCATCATAATCTTTATTGTAGATATTGATCAACTATTCCCACAAGAAGAAGCATTTCCTTACAGGGTACCATGGATATGAGGCAATATAAATCCAAAGGACAAGCAACTTTCCTGCACATTCAGTCTACATTGTTTGCTCACAACAGGACTCAAACCAATTAATATTCTAAGGAAAAACTCTGCTAGGGAAATTAAACTTAGGTGTCACATCCAATACTCTTATTACTCAATTCTAGTTAATGTACTGAAATGGTTTATTTGAATAAATTCACAATTGTTTGAAATTTTTGTTTGTTTATTTTTTTCCTCCCTCCCTCGTAGGTTTTGAAATTTAGATGTGACGTTAAACGTAGAATTAACTTTGAACAGCCTTACTCAGGAAAAATCCTGAATAACCTCTAACAAGAGGCCCACAGGCCTTACAGGTCACCTGAATATCATGTAACAACTTTCCAGCGATTGTATTTGGTTCGTGTTTTAATCCAAAAGCCATGAAATTCACAAATTTTGAAGGAGGCAACATTGCTTATCAAAGGGCAGATTTCAAAGCATTAATTTATTTTATTTTATTAATTTATTTTTAGTCAAAGTACCCCCCTGGTACCCCTGACCCAGCGGCCCTCAAATTATCTATTTTGAAAGAGGCCCCTTTCTTCATTATAAGACCAGCATTTTTTTATGTTTAGGTTTAGTTATGAACATGAGAATAAAAAAGTCCCAAAGGAGAAGGAAATAAAAAAATTTTTTTTGATAAACCAATTATTAACATTTGTACATTCTTTTTTTTATGGTATTCTAATAGGCTCCTTACCACTGGACACATAATGCTTACAAATAGGAAAGTAGAACACTTAATTGCTTATTTCATCATCTGCCAGTTTGGGCCAGTTATATAAATTTTGTGCTGTTAGTCAAAATATATTTTTTAAAAAATCAATTCTTTAAAAGTCTTTCAATATATCTTCATTTTTTTTAATATGTGTTAGGTGAATGTGTAGACATTGTTCTAAAATTTACTTGATGCCTAAAATTATAATTCCTATCATAAAACAGACAGGGAGTATCGGTGAGTAGGGTGAACATTTTTTCAATTAAGTGTAAAATAATTTTTCTGGCTGATACAAATGATACTACATGCCTGTATATATTTGTATATTCTTGCCTTTTAATAGTTGAATTTTTTTTTATTTCTTCATGCAGGTTATTGTTTATTTCTTCCTCAAATGGACTTAACTTCTCCAATAGTTTTATTCATTACATCTGATGCATAATTAAGGGATCCTTTTCTGAAGAATGATGCTTAGACTGTAAGCTATAACAGAGACCTAAACAATGTCTCTGGCAAAATGCAATAGCTACCACGGGCAGTTTAAAACCTGGGGGAGGAAAATAATTTACAGACAGATACTTTTGAAACGAAACATAATTATCTCACCAGCATGTCATTGTGCAACAAAGTTGTCAGCATTTTATTTGTCCTTTGAAGGGGTGAAAGGTTTTGAATGGCACTCGTATCGATGAATTTTACACTAAACCAAGCTATCTTCTCAGATCTAGCTTTATTACTCGCCGTTTCATCTTAAAACCGGAAGTGCGAGTTCGTAAATTTGAAATCTCGATCCAGACTCAAATTTGACACCGGAAAGAAAAAAATTGTTTTATTTTTTCTGAAAATTCAAAACCTTGAGCGGAGGGTTTGTAAAACTGAAAATAAAATAAATCCTGGCCTTAAATATTTAATTAGATCATTAGTATATTAACCAGGAGCAAAGAATTCATGCATTTCAGTATATAATCATTAGAGCCCCACCCTAAAACAAGAAACCCTGACCCTGGGGCCATAAAATTCACAATTTTTGGTATAGGCACTTTTGCTCATCATAACTATGTACTTAGCTAGTTTATTTAATACCCAGGAGCAGAGAAGAAGATTTTCAAAGAATTCATGTATTTTCACTATATAATCAATAGAGCCCCGCCCTAACACCAGAACCCCAGACCCTGGGGCCATAAAATTCACAATTTTGGTAGAGGACTCATTGCTGATTACAATCATACAAACAGTTTGACTGCTTGATGTCCAGGAGTAAAGAAGAAGATTTTTAAAGATTGCATTAATTTTAGTGGTTTTGGCCCCACCCCTCAGGCCCCAGGGGGGCAGGGATCATGAAATTCACAATTTTTGTTCCCCTTCACCCATAGATGCTTTGTGCTAAATTTGGTTGAAATTGGTTCAGTGGTTGCAGAGAAGAAGCTGAAAATGTTCAAATGTTAACGCACGACGGACGACGCACGACGACGGACGAAAACAGATAGCAATAGGTCACCTGAGTTTACTCAAGTGACCTAAAAATGTTGGAGGAATCAAGAAAATATGACACAAGCAAGTTGTGCATGTGTGGACAAATAGTACAGGCAGTATTTAAGTGACAGAGACTTTGTATCGGATGAGGATAATCTGTAAAGAAACGGTTTAACTGTAACAAAAAAATCTGAAAACTTTCAAAAGTTGGAACGTCAAGGAAAGACATACCCGGTAGGCGCTTCAGAGTAGATTATACTGTGAAAGCAGAGTTAAGTTATAAAAGAAATTAAAACCTTAACAAAGGAAATTATACAACGAGAGCAATTCTTAAAAAATAATAATGTCAAGCATTAGAAAAAGAATTTATTGAATGGGCATTGTTACAACGCACTTTGAAAAATTACGCACTTTGAAAAAAATTTCAAAGTGCGTTACAATTTTGGACCAACCCAACGCACTTTGAAAAAAATAATTTTTTTTCAAAGTGCGTTAATATCGACCATATTAACGCACTTTGAAAAAAATGTAAAGATTGATCAATATTCCTTCGAATAATCGGTATGATAAATAACAGATCCTGGTTTGATAACTCTTTTTATGATAAAGTCACTGTAGGACCTGAGATATTGACGTTTTAAATATTTAAGGTTTTGATAAAATAAAAGGGAAAATTAAAGGGTCTTGAAAAAAAGAGTGAAGATTGTTTAAGTTCATTAATTCGTTTCTTCTTCTTTTTTAATTCTAGTCTTTGATAAGTAGATGTAAAGGTGTAAAGGTGGCACTAACAGTGGACAGCTTTAAGCAACTTAGCATTTATCATAATAAAAAGGGGCCAATTTGATTGTTCAAATCTATGAAAATTCTTTTTCTCTCATACGTTTTACTGTACTTAAAAATTTCTAGTTTTCATCTGTTTTAATTAACTCATTTATTATTGAAAGTTTTCAACGTCATACCAGTTAGGTAAATACATAATTATAGAATGCTTTGAGTATAGCATAGACATCGAGACTGGGCGAAGGGCCAGGGGAGGGGATGGGGGGCTAAGCCCCCCACTTATTTTGGAAAGATATATACATCGTATAAGCATTGAAAATGCAGCGTACCCTTTTTAGGTTTATTGCTCCCCTCCCGTTTTTTACCGACACGTATTGGAAAGATAAAGACCTGGACTGAGGGATCTTATACCCGTCTTCTCCTCTTTTCGACGGGAGTAAAATCAATTCATTTTTTAGGTTAGGGTTAGGCTTAGTTTTTTGAAAGATAAATAACAAATAAAATCTTTCCATGGCTGAAATATGATTTTTTTTTCAAAGTGCGTTAAGTGTCTCCATGGTAAAATAAATTGATGTAGACTCTTAACGCACTTTGAAATTTTTTTTCAAAGTGCGTTGAGTTGGTCCCAATTTTAACGCACTTTGAAAATTTTTTTTTTCAAAGTGCGTTGCCACAGGGCATTGTTTTATACTGCGTGAAATGTATAGGGATAGTATGTTTAAAAAATTATCGACGCTATGTTTTGAAGTTACATTGCCGTTATGTGTGCTCCGCGGGTATAAAACATGTTGATTTTAAAATGAAGTAAATAGATTTCTGCTAAATCAAATGGAATGAAACTTCACACACACATCAACAAAACAAATATTTTTACATATTATAATGTGATTATTTTAAATTTCTAGTGAGTAATATAAAGAGGATTGACATCGTCCACGAACTTTTCGAACAACCCTCGTATATCTAGTTATTCCTAATACAGTTTTACCTCGTGGGTATGATATTTAATAAAATGTTAATTCTACGTTATTTTTTGGATTTTTCATATGGAATACATTGTAAATGTGTATTAGAAGAAAAAAATATGTAAAAATATGAATAAAAGTATCTTAATATATCTTTAGACCTGGGGTGTATATTGGGGCGGGGGAGGGGTGCTGTCCACAAAACACGTGCTGGAGAGTTGCAATTTTACCAAATCTGATTCTACACTACTTGTCTGAAGATAGTTCTTCAACACAATTTTCATTTTTCTAGCTTATAAATGTCATTAATTTTTCACTTATTTACAATTATCTATATTTGAAAGAAGATATTGCCCATCGTTGAAAATAAACATAAATTTCCTTGACCTAAGAATACTTTGTGGCAAGTTTGGTTGAAATTGACTCAGTGTTTCTTGCGAAAAGTTTGAGAATATAAAAAGTTTACAGATATATTCTGAACAAAATGGGATCTAAAAAGCCTTCTTGAGCATTTGGCTCCATATTATTTATATATATTTACATACCTGGTATATATTTTACCTTTCATGGAGGACATGAATTTGTGGGTTTCTTCACACCACAAAAAAACACTAATATTAAACCCATGAAAATTATTTTCACAGTACATTGTAGTTGGTTTTATTAATATAAAAAAACACATCTTCCATGGCTAAAATCAGAAGTATTGTTTCCTTCACAATAGAGTTTTTTCTATATATTTAAAATCTCTGTACCCCCAGGGGTCATGATTTTTACATCTATCACCCACCCTAATAGATAGTTTTTTCCTATATATTTCTATGTAAAAGTAGACCCAAATTAACAAGAGTTATTTCCCGAATGGTTGAGAAGAAGATTTTTAAAGCTATGTAAAACGATTTCCATATTGGGGGTCAACATGCTCATATTCCTTCATTAATCAACCAACTTTAACTTTTTATACTGGTGATTGTGGGGTGGTAAGCAGTTTTTCTTAAAAATATATATTTTTTAGAGCCTCCTTTATTTTATAATTTTTATTCCATAAAGATTTCCCCCAAAATATTTCTGCTACATCCTCTTATATTTGGTAGGTAAGCATTGTTTTGAAAAATATATATAGAGCCATATAAGATTTTTATTCCATAAAGATTTCCCCCAAAAATTACCTTATAGATTGACCATCAAAATGGCGGCCAACGGGAAATAACTCTTGTTAATATGGGTCTACTGAAAACTATCTATATCCCAGCAGGGGCGAAGCAGACTGTTTCAGTTCCCAAAATAGCCCATCACAAAATTCTGCATGGACTGTCAATTCTTTTGAACTGTGGTAAGGGTAAAATGTATACAGACGGGATTCCCATGTTATATACAGTGTACAAACATACACAAAAAAAGGAAAGCTGATACAACTATGGCAGTCTTGTTTTATATTACAATTTCTTTGGAAAACACTAAAAATAGGGTTACAAAGCCTTGTAACTGCAATATATTTAAAATGATACTAAGATCAAAAAATTTTGATACACAATTAAGAAATTCCTAAAAACATGCATAAATACAAAAATGGTAACTCTAGTCACAGATTATTGGGTGTTATCCTAAATGGTCTAAAGTAACTAGGAGAACCAACTGATGATAAAATACTAATGTTTCCATATTAATTATTATTACTAAAATGTCTTGATCAGTCTTTATCCAAATCATCCCAAATACTCTGCAACTTTTGCTGAGCAATGTCATCAGACATTTTATTTTTTCTCAGTTTCCTCTGGTCCCATCCCCTTTTGACTGCTTTCTGCTGTCTTTTCTTTTGTTTAATAGGTGGTACATGATATAAACTTCCAAATTCAATCATCCGTTTCAACTTTCTAGCCTGCTTTGCAATGGTGGGGGATTCAGAAATGGTCTCTAAAGCTTTCACTGCAGGTGGTATATAGTTTTTGGAGGTGTAAATTTTCACAATGTCCTCCTCCGAGTCACACTTCTTTCTTTTCCTGGGAGCTTTTGTGGGAGCTGTTGTGCCATTTAAATCCTTCAGGACATTTCCAAAAACCTTGGTTTCTTCAGTGCTTGGTTCTTTCAGCTCAATCTCACTTGATTCTTCCTTGTACGCTTTGTAGATTTCAAAAGATCTTCTGCGTAACCTTCTCGACTTCCTTTCTGCAACCAGTAGCTCTTCTTGTTGATGAAACTCCACATCTCCATTTTCTTTCATTGAATCGTCTTCCAAGTCTCCTTTACATGGCTCTTCTGTAGAGTCTTTCAATGTTTCCAAAGATTTTTTGGGTTTCTTTTCTTTTCTCTTCAACCCCTCCTTTTGATGATTATTCTGGCACTCGATATTCCCTGTTTCTGTCTGTGAATCTTCTACGTCTGCTATACACGACTCTTCCACAGAATCTTTAAAATTTTCCAGAGCTTTTCTTTGTGACTCACTTTGCGTCTTTTCTTCTACTTTTGGCTCATGCTGTAATTGACGGTCACTGAAATCCCTGTCATTCTCTGCAACAGAATCTTCCCTCAGTTCTGTACTACATGGCATTTCCACAGAACCTTTGAATACGTTCAGAGATCTTCGTCGCATTTTTCTCAATTTCTTTTCTCTGGCTAACAGCTCCTCCTGTTCCTGATCACCTTCACATTTCTTTACATCGCATTCTCTATTATTTTCCGAATTTCCACCAATATCTTCTGACTTGCTGTCCAAGGATTTCTTTCTGGGACGTCCTCTGCTCCTTTTCAGTACTGTGGAAAATTTACCATACCTTAGCACTGCATCATCAGTTGTCATCTCAGATTCATTGCTTACTATTTTTTCTTTGTCTAGTTCATTACCTTGACTTTGATCCACAAAGTTATTACTCATATTTTCATTTTGCATTTCATTACATCCATGAACATTTTCCAAGTTCAACAAGTTCACAGCACTAGCTTCATTACTGTTTCCTTTCGTACTAGTCATGTTCACCAGATTATTAATTTTTTCCTCTGAAATTTCACAGACAACTTGTTTTAATCCACCAGAAGTAGGCAAGCCTGTTGATGATTTTCTTGGCCTTCCTCGTTTACGTGGCTGTGTCTTTTCCTGCATCTCTACATTTTCTGCTTTATTATGTGAAGTCTTTATTTTTTCTTCCATTTGACTGATCTGATCCTGACTGTGTTGAGGTGACGCTGAATATGCCTTAGGAAGACCGTGTAAATCTGGTGTTAGACATGGTTTCACATCCAAATTACTCATTTCTGCTGTTTGAATGTTTTTTTCATCACTTTTGTCACAGTTTTCTAATAAATGTTCCGATGGCTCTTCATTCTGTTCAGTCTGCAACTTAAGCTTGTCACATGACTGGCTCATTACACATGAATCCATGGTTTTCTGTGGAGATTCAGTGAATTTTAAATGTGTTTCAGTTATGTCAGGACTTGCAGAATTCTTAATTGATTGGTCAATCTTGCTGTTTTCTTCTTTTCTTTCAAATCCAACATCTTCCTCCACTATACCAGTCAAGCTCTGGGTTGTATTCTCCTCCGAAGAACTGGTCTTCTTTAGCATTAACAATTTTTCTCCAAGTGATTTACAGACATTAGCGAAATTTGCTGCAGAATCTCCTTGTCTATATTCATTCTTCTTTCCACTCATCTTTTCCACAGAGTATTCAGCAGCCAGTTGTTTGGGTCGAAACTTTGTTCCACTTGCCTTCCTTGACGATAAGTCAGTTTGGGATGGGTGAGACTTCATGTGAGACATGGGAGTGAAAAATTCCACATCAGAGGCTGGGGAACAAGGGCTTACAAGAGAACTGCTTCCAAGGGATTCAGAAATGTTTCCTAGTATGGGTTGAGAAGGGGAATATGGCAAGGAGTCTGATAAATGTGGAGGGGCTAGAGGGGTAGAAAAAACTTCTGGGTGAAGTTTTGGCAGAGGAGTTGAGGTGGAGCTACTCCTAGGTGTGTCATCAATGAAAGAAATCTTCTCTGTTGAGGGATTCAGCACGTCTTCTGTAATGTTGATGGGAGTGATCCCGGGATTGTCTTCATCACCAATGCTTTTGTCTGGGCATCTGGCTCTCTCTACCTCCGACAGCGGAGTTGTCTGGATATCCACATTAAGAAAGTCTAGATGTTCAACTTCAGCTCTGTATTGCGTTTCTGTGACTTTGAAGGGAAGCAACTCCTCAGCATTTAATATTTTGGATCTTCGTCTCTTTTCTTTCAAATCTGCCTGACGACAAGATTCAGGTGATGGTTCTTTCCACACACTTCCAAAAGTCTCTCCACATGTTTCCTGTAAAATATAACTTGCTTTAATAACCTCAATGATTATTACTTCTACAGACTTGTTTGTATTAGTTATAAAGATAATAAATTGATGATCTTTGTACAATGATTTCCAAGACTTCATTTCTGTTGCATGCAGGTCTGTTAAAGGGGGCTCTCTCCCAACTGAAAATCAATTTTATACCAGACCTTATACCAGAAAGACTGTATACCAGAAGGGGTCCATTTGTTTAATTGAACCTTTCATTAACAATAAACAGAATTTTTTTCCAAACTGTTTATTTAAAATACATGTTTAAAAGAATTTAATACAATGTAACTTTATCAAGATTATCTTTGTAAAGCCATACCAAATCCTGACTGATTCTTAGAGATCTTCTCCTCCTCTTCATGACAGCATCCTAAAACAAAGAATTAACATACTGTATACAAACATGTTTCTCAATTCAATCTGTACTTAGATACAATATGCAAATTAAAAAAAATTGTGGTACATGTACCTCCTTTCGATGTCTTAGTGGATGGGATGCCATAATTTATAGAATATTGTGTCAAACATGAATGCCTTATCTTATGCCATTTCAAAGTAATCATCAATGTTAATTTTTTTTTAAATTATGTCAAACAAAAAGGTTAAAAGGGTCAAAAAACAGTGTTTTCCCTAAGAACCGGCAACCGGACAAATTGACTGCTTCAATTGACAAAATTGACACTTTGAAATAAAAATTTGTTCTAAGGTCCACAGAGTTTTTGTTCATAATTCTCATGCCCTAGCCTGTTACATCTGATCTCCAACCCTTTACTTTGAAATAAAGGGAAAACACCAACAAAACCATTGCATGCTTGTTAATATCGTCACAGATAATGTATATGTCAAATATGGGAGCCCCCACCTCTTCTCAGTCAAAAGTTATAAGGAAAGATAACATTTTTAAAAAGTAGGTCAACTTTTTCCCAATACACAGCAATTGGAAAGAGTTTTGATTGAGGGGATGATAAACATGCTACTGTCTGCATAGTCAGTAATGAAGCATGTTATATTACAAAGTAGACTTTACATAAGATAATTATATAAAAACTCTTAGATGTAAACATGGTAAAGGGAGGAAAATCAAATGCTATTAGTTAATACTTTAGATCACTCAATTTTCGTGACAGCTTATTTTCATAAGATAGTCAATAGCTCTGTACTGTATATGCTGTATTAATTAGCCAAACAAAGTTTTCATGACTTGTTATTGTTCTAGACAATCTTTAGGAATACTAATTTACACAAGAATGAAATTTTTGTGAGCACATCGACTGGCGTAAGTAACCAAAATAAAGTTCTTGTGAATAGTGATTTACAGCAGTTTAACCACTATTATAGTGAAAACCATGGTACCTAACCCTTTCATGATAACTGAGACCCTTTTACGATAACTGAGGTACTTATCTTTTGCAGGGCAAAATGATATCTTCTGGTGAACTATGACATAAAAGTGAGTGCAGCGTGGCAGCACAAAGCACCGCTCACGTTGCAAGCTCAATAGACAAAAGTACGAACAGAGGAAATTTGTGTTGAAATCTGCACATTGTTCCATGAAATTTTTATGAGTCCATGTGAAAAAAATCCAAACTCCCAGTAATCCTCTGCTGTGCATAGCAACATGGTGGCCTATACATAGCAACAACTTACTAGAAAAAATCACAATGATTTAATGCAATCTCCATGCCACAAAACTGTGGTTCGCTTCCTCAGTTAATAGGACTTCTTGACATAATTCTTTCATCACTTAACGACGTTCGATCCTGATATTTAAAGTCTTAAACTTTTTTTGCCAAGTATATTTTTAGTTTCTTCATACATAGCTTAATTAAAATTCAAATCAAAAAATGGAGGTCAATACGCTTCTTTTGGCACTACAGTACATTTAATATGACCTTTTTGCACTGAAATTTGTGTCTTAATTAACCATTAAATTTTTGACGTTTTCCTTCCAATATTTTTTATCCAATTAAAGTATGAAACAAAATGAATTCTAAGTCTGTTTATAAAAAGACACTTAAAAATTGTGACTAAGAAAAAGTTTCAAATTGCTTCGCATAATCAATTATTTGACCTTTCTGCACTAATAAAAAGTGATTTTTCTGGCATTGAAAATTTAATAAACAAGAAATTTATTTTAAAGTCTTAAACTTTTTCTGATTTTAAGCAAATAGGTAAAATTTATCTTGAATATTTAGAAAAGAATATCAAAAGTTGGGGTATATGATGTAAATTTTCAGATATTACTAAAAAAGTGTCAATTTTACGTTAAAATTGGCTCAATTTTTTCCTGGATTTTCAGAAGATATTTACTATATTTGTCACACTTTGTTGATAGAATTCATAAGAAATAATTAAATAGATATTTCAGAACCAGCATAACACATTTCACTGGAAAAAACAGCTTTGTGTGCAACCAGGATGGAAAAATAGGAATCCAAAATTAACAGTATTGTTATAATTCAAAATGGAAAAACTGATCATTTTCGTCTAAAAAACCTTCCGCCACAAAATACAGTCCCTAGCTTAATTCTACTTGAACGGAATTTAATCGCGTCTTTTTTCATTGAATATAGTTAAATTTGCACTGTAGAATTCAAATTTAATGTTAGAACTTAAAAATGATGCAGAATTTTATAAATGAATGACCTGACCAAAATACGCTCAAAAATCTCAGGATCGAACGTCCTTAAACAGCTTGGGTATTTCCAATTTTGTCGGAAAATTCTGAGAAGTTCAGAATCTCATTCCCGATTTCTTGCATTTTTTTTTCTTTCAATTTTTTTTTATCGAACTGAAGATAGCCATGAGTGCAATATCGTAAGATGTGTAAAGGCTTTTGATATATAACTGTGGTTAAGTCACACCTTAAAACTTTAACATATGTATTACGGAGTGACTATTGGGGCGAGCGCAGTTATGTACTATCAAAAACCTATACACAATTAAACTTGTACTGCCTATCCTCGGTTCACTAAAAAAAAGAAAATTGAGAAGAAAAAAAGAAAAAGAAATTACTTCCCAGGCATCGGGATCAAGATTCCCAACTTCTCAGAAGTTTCCGACAAAATCAGAAATACTCGAGCCGTTTAAGTGATGGAAGTATGAAGTCAAATAAAAAGTCCTTATGACTTAGGACGCAAACAATAGTTTTTGTGGCATGAAAATTGCATTAAATCGTTGTTTGTAATTTTTTCAAGTAAGTTGTTGCTATGTTTAAACCACCATATTGCTATGCATAGCTAAGGATTATTGGGAGTTTGGAATTTTTTCACGTGGACTGATAAAAATTTCTTGGAACCATGTGCAGATTTCAACCCTAGTTTCCTGCATTCGTAAACGTTAGTCTATTGAGCTTGGTATGCGAGCGGTGATTTGCGTCGACTTGCTGCACTCAATATTAAAAGCAATAGTTTAAAAACCGTCATTAATTATCTGTCAACAAGAACTCCAACAAACGTTATTAATTTTCCTGCAGAAGAGTAGTATCTCATTACAGTCAAACGACCAATTTTACCATGGGCAAATCATGCTCATGATACCTACAACTTTCCATCTTATTCTTAACAGACCAAATGACAAATGCTGATCTTTTGCCAAAAAGCGATTGAGGCAAACACCACAAGCAACCAATCAATTAATCAAGCCTAAGAAGATTCCATGACGTACACAGCTGGTACGGTAACAGATAATAATATGTCAATATGACACCCAAGATTCATTCAACAGTTTTCAATGTTTTCTTCACCATATATAAATGAAAATGTTTCATTAATCAGCATTATTTTAAGTACGCCTTTAAACCCCAAAACACTACAAGACATATACCTATTATATACGTAGATATTGGTGTATATAGTTGAAAATCTTTTCTTTCTTTCAATATTTTTTTAACTTGAACCCAGCGCTTAATTTCTTGCGCATGCGCACTTTCATGGCTTCAATAAATGAATACCGACCCCGAACTTATAATACCAGAAGGATGCAAACAACAAGGCGCAAAGAAAGCCTAGTTATAGCATGAGATTTTTTTTTTTAAACGTATTCAATTTGTGATAAAGTATTCTAGGAATAGTTAGTTTTATTGAAATTTATGATAAAATGATAAACATATTTTTCAGAGAAAAAAAGATCTTGGGGAAAAAAGGAAGTTTTCTTAAAAAAAAATAATATATGGTATTCTTGGGGTTCGAACCCAAGCAATAAAAATCGGCAGCATCATATTGGCTTAAGACTAAAATGCTAACCACTATATATGCTACACAGCACTTGATGAATGCTGGCATTTATAAATATCATGTTTGTGATATGACTTAAATTGTTGACTTCAAGTATTTACAGGAAAGGTATGCGAAAGTTTCGCAATAAAAGTGTACTTTCAAGGATTAGCTGCTCTATGTTATTGAAACCAAAATATGTATATTTTTTAATTTTATGCAAACTTTTTGGATGAACTCAAATTTCAAATAATAGAGCCATTAATTAACCACTAATATCGAAAAACTTTGTGTATTAGAAAAAGATTCTTTTTGTTTTAAATTCTTAAGATTTTGCACGCTAATAAAAATTGGTACTGAAAGTTCGATCCTACCTAACCCCCTCCCCTTCCACATGAAATAGGATTTTCGTGTTCACCCCCCCCCCCTTTTTTTTTGCATGTCAAGTTATTTTTGTAGGTTTGAAATTTTTTGCTCTTTCACTTACCCCCCCTCCCCACTTTCAATTGCTTTCGACCTCAATGCTTTATGAGATTTTTGTACATTGTAGAGATTTTACATTTTAAGATAGAGATGAAACATCAAAGAAAATTTTGATAAATGTATAACTGAAATTTATTTGTTCACTTCATATTTGTCACACTACAAGTATAGGTATTTCGCCCTCCTTATTCACCCCATTTTCTTTATTGTATTACAGTAACTGTACAAATAAAGGAATAACGAATAAATAAATGGTAGACTATTCCTACTTTTTTTAAAATTGTAATTTCCCCTATTTCCATTGGTAAAAAATAAGAGATGTAGTTCATGATAAAATATAATTATCCTTACATATACCAGTATTTTTACCCATTGGGAAGCTTACTACAGACAGAAAGTACAGTAAAATCCAAAGGGATGTAATCTTTCATCATACTGTTTTATCTATGAAAACTACTTCAATGTGAATGGAATGGAATGCACTGGCGGATTAAAGGGAGGTCCCCTTTTGTGCCTAAAATATATACACGATTCAATAAATCAATGTTTAGAGGGTGGGGGTGGCTTTGTGCCTTTTCAAGATTCCTTCATTGGTCATTGGAATGTGGAAATGTAGACTTAAATGTTATTTATGTCTAACTGTTCGAAATAAAAATTTGTAAATGTTAGAATTATTTTTCATGCATATACAATAACATGTACACTTCTATACAATATGACAAGAAAAGACAATATAATCACTTTAAAAGTATTTATTTCCTTTAAATGTTTACCAAATATCACATTAAATTTTCTTCTTGAATTATTTTTCACAAAAAAATTGAAAGACATATAATAAATGAAAAAAATTTAAGTTTCATTCATCTGCAGAATTCTTGCTGATATATAATTGCTTCACATTAAGTTCAAACTGCTGAAAAAATCTTACCAATTGCTTTAAAATTGCATTTCTTATTTATCGTTAAAGACAAACAGATAAGAATACTGTTTTCCTATTTCATTAAGATACACTACTAACTAGAGTACACACAGATGTGATATGTGACAATATGGCACAGGAAACTACATCTACACACATATGCACATGGCAACATATACACATACCAGATGAGCAAGTGAAAGGAGAAAAAAAAGTGGTTTTAAACAGATCTAGAGTAAAATTAGTCTATTACGTGGATACAAATTTACATAAACAAGTCTTTTGGCAGTATAAATATTACAAAAAAGGAAAAGAAAAACCAATAGACACAAAATTCACCTTCAACAAAGGTTAATTTGATAAACTGAGACTCCATAAGTCAAAACAGTATGCTAAAATCATATTCTTAAATCAATGGTTTGTTCAAAGAACATGTTATACATGTCATTACATGTACTGTAAACCAACTTTTGTTTGTGACAAATTTATTCGCGATGATTAATTTTTGCGATTAAGCTTTTTTTAATCTGTTGTTCTTAAACACAGAGACTTTAAGGACTGGTTCGCACATGTAAATATTCGCGATTAATCGCGAACTTTGTAAATTCACACCCATGTAAAAGTTGGTTTACAGTATATGTATATTGATAATGTTTTCTATCAATAAATCAACATGTTACTTCATAAACATGATACATGTAAATTGTAACATTTAATGATACAGGTAAATTGTAGAATGCAGTGATACATGTAAATTGTAACATGTAACTTTTTACCCCAAGTGTTACATCACTAACAAATTTTATCACTCACAAATACATTCAATGGACAAAAGATTTTAAATTGAAAAGTAATTCATTATTTCATAAAATCATCAAATTCAAAACTAAAAGAAAAAAAAATCAGTGAATGTAACTGCACAGATTCTAAACCTCTTAGCAAGTCAAACAATAAACAACTTGGCAGTTTCGGTGCAGAAGTCTTGGAACAATTTGTATTTTGTGATATATAAAAGGGTATTAATTCCATCTTGATTAGGTACTTTAAATTAAAACGGTGAACAAAGATATGCAAAAAAAAAACTAAAAGCAATAATAATTTTAGTCAAAGAATAAAACTTATAATCTATGTTATACATATATGATAAAATAAAAAGCAAACAAAATGGCTACTTTGGTAAACTGTTACATATACAGCACTTTGTTTTTCATGGTTTAAGAAACTTATATTTAACAACTATTTAATAGTAACAACTGCAATAATTTGACAACTTATAACTGACTCATAATAAAATGGCCACGCTTAGACCAGACTACACTGTTTGTTTTCTGAGTTTTCAGTTTCAGTGTTCTGCACAGATTTTCTTTTATCAGAAGTCTTTTTACTTCGACTCCGCTTGGCTGAGCGAGATTTTTTCTTGCGCGGACAGATGAGCAGGCCATCCCCCGAGTGGCTGCTATGGCTGCTACTTTGGGAGGACGACTTATGAGAGACAGAGCTGTTGTTTCTCTTTACGGAAGCTGAATGCCAGGGACTATCACAGATTTCTGAACTATCATTGCATGTGGGAGCACTTGTGGAACAACCATTAGAGTCAGGGGCTGTAGGCCCAGGAGAGGTTTCAGAAATATTTCTATTTCTACTTTTTAGCTCATCAATAAAAGATAACTGTCTAGGAGGAGCAGAAGAGGATCTTCCGTTCCTGTTGTAATTTCCATTGCTTTGATCATTGTAATACTTGGACTGAGTTGACTGTCTTTTCTGTTTCTTTGACACTGTTTCTGTTCTTCTGCTGTCTTTGTTACTAGAATCAGTGGAAGAATTTAGTACGGAATTATTGTTTCTTTCAAAAGATGACACACTTTGTGGTGAAAATGAACGATTTGGTTGAGAAATTGGAGTGAACCTTGCGCTACTTTCACATGAACACCTTCCGTGATCACAGGGCATTATACCAGATGAACAATCACTTGAGCCACAATTATCAGAGATTCCACAACAAGATGGAGTGTCTGCATTGGTCAGTGTGGATGGCATTCTTCCAGAACATGGATACTGGACATCGTTACTGAGGGCACTCTCTTCCACAACAGACAGTTTCTTTTCACCGGTCTCCGAACAGACAGACAAACCAGAGTGGGTAGACTGCGATTTTTGAATATTTTGATAACTATTCAAGCATGAATGGCCACAAGCAGATTCAGAAGAATCTGAAGACTGCTGTAAAAGTTTAGACAACCTCAGAATTCTCAGATTTTGAGAGTCATGAATTTGTTCTAATTTCCTTCTATTGTCTTCTGCTTCCAGAACAGAATCATTTTCCAAGATGTTTGTAGCTCCAACACACTGTTCATTGCTGGCTTCGGCTGAATTATTATAAGAGGAATGGGAGACACCAACACTCCTTGTCTCACTCCCATGGAAGCTCACTTCATCAAAAGAAGAAGAAACATCCTGCCCTGCATTGCCCTCCCTCCGCAGAGGTGGATGAGGTCTGTTAGCATTGAAGGTGGAGACTGCTGGCAGACAACCGTAGCTGTGGCGGCTAGTTTGGACATACCGATCGGTTTGAGTACCACTCTCTGTTGACAGATCATCAGTGTCACTTAGTTCTGAGATATGACCATGTTGCACATATCTGCCACCAGTTGGCGGCAGTCTAGACCGGTCTTGAATCTCTGAAGTGGTGGTGGCGGTAGAAGTATCCTCCCACAGCTCTAACAAATCAGGAGAAAAGTTTACTTGATCAGTGTGCCTGTTGTATGTTGGCAGTGTCTGAGTACCCCTTTGTGTTTGTCTGGTTTGTCTAAGCCAAGGCAGAGAAAATCTAAAGTTCCCATGCCTGTCGCTTTGATTTTCACAACTCCTAGAATGGGAAGACTCTGGGTCGTGCTCTGAATACCCTGGTAGAGAATGATGTCTTTGAACAATTTGATTGCAAGAATGTGACAGAGTGGGTATATGTTCTGCTCCTCTGGTACTTGATGAAGTTTCAGTACCTTGCACTGTATGTGGTGAGGTTTGACACCCTATGTTGTTGTTGTTATTAGGGCATGGTGAAGATGCATTGTTATTATTGTTTGAACTTTCTACTGCTTCATACGGAGGAGGGGCTTCCCTTGGGAACTCTTGATCAGGGGGCTTTGGAGGGGTGTATGGAGGGGGTGGATCATCATAAGAGGGACATTCAAAACCAAAGAATTCTGGTGAAAAGCTGTCAATGTCTCCTTCATCAAGCCTTTCTCTTCGTCTACTGTCTCTGTATCCTGAAAAAGATATCAAAAGCATTAAACAATGATGTAACTTCAGCAAGCATTTTGTAAGTTATATATTTCAGACAGGTAGAGATTTCCTCTCCTCTCCATGATGGGCCATTAAAATTGAATTTGGAATGAGCATCTGAAAATCTTTGTTGCTCCAAGAACACAGAGCATTGAAAACCCAATACTTACTACGCATGGCCTGAAGAAGTCTTCGTTGTCTGAGGCGATGACCCATGAAGAGAAGAAGAGCGAGGACCAGAAACGAGGTGATGGTGCTAGCCACTAATCTAAGACCCAGGGTCGTCATGTTGTCACTATTCACTGTAATATTGAGTCACATGATGAGCACAGTTAAATGAAATGCAATAAAATTACTTAACTTTTTAACTTAATAGTTTTTTTTTTCCAATTAACAAGTTTGAAAATTCAACTTGCCCCATACATTCCATATATGTCATGCAGGTACTTTGACATTAAAGAGTAAGTTAATTAAACAAGAGGCCCACAGGCCTTATAGGTCACCTGAGTATCATGTAACAACTTTCAAACAATGGAATTTGGTTTGTGTTTTAAAACCAGAGGCCATGAAATTCACAATTTTGAAAGAGGCACCGTTGCTTATCATAATAATACACTTAGCATGCTTACTCTAGTTACTTTATACCCAGAGGTAGATCAGAGTAACAAAGAGAAAATGCATTTCCACTTTGTAACCAGTTGTGCACCCGACCCCACAGGAACCACATATTTCAAAATTTTTGGAAATTTTATCATAAATTTCATTTCATCATGAATGATTTATTAATACCAAAGAGCAGATTTCAAAGCATTAATTTATTTTCAGACTATGTAACCACCCACCCCTGACCCAGGGGGCATGAAATTAACCATTTTGCTAGATGCACCTTTCTTCATCAAAAAAATATATACTTAGATCATTGGCAAAATACCCAGGAGCAAAGAAAAATATTTTCAAAAAATTCATGCATTTTCACTATATAATCATTAGAGACATTTAGATCCCTGCCCTAACACCAGAACACCTGACCCAGGGGGCCATGAATTTGACAATTTTGGAAGAGGCATCCTTCCTAATCATAACTATGTTCATAGTTCCTTGGTTTAATACCCATAATACCCAGGAGTAATGAAGAAGATTTTCAAAGAATCAACGTATTTTCAATATATAATCAATAGAGGCCCCCCCCAACACCAGAAACCCCAACCCAGGGGCCATAAAATTCACAATTTTGGAAGAAACACTCTTGTTCATCATAGCTATATACTTAGTTAGTTTATTTAATACCCAAGAGCAAAGAAGAAGATTTTTAAAGAATTAATGTATTTTCACTATATAATCAACCCACTCACCCCTTTCAACAAAACCCCTGACCCAGGGGCTATCCAATTCATAAATATGGTTGAGGCACTCTTGTAAATAATAGCTACTTAGTAGATTAACTTATTTAATACCCAGCAGCAGAGGAGAATGATTTTTGAAGGAATTAATGCATTTTCACTATATGATCAAAAGAGCCCCGCCCTAACACCACAACCCCCAACCCAGGGGTAAAAAAAAATTCACAATTTTGGAAGAAGCACTCTTGCTCATCATAACTATATTCTAAGTTAGTTTGTTGAATACCCGGGAGTAAAGAAGATTTTTAAAGAATTAATGTATTTTCACTATATAATCAATAGAGCCCCGCCTTAACACCAGAAACCCTGACCCAGGGGCCATGAAATTCATAATTTTTGAAGAGGCACTCTTGCTCATCATAACTATGTACTTGGTTATTTTGTTTAATGCCCAGGAGCAGAGAAGATTTTCAAAGAATTTATGTATCTTTACTAGTATATAATCAATAGAGCCCCACCCTAACACTAGAACCCCTGACCCAGGGGCCATGAAATTCACAATTTTCGAAGAGGCACTCTTGGTCATCATAACTATGTACTTGGTTAGTTTGTTTAACACCCAGAAGCAGAGGAAAAGATTTTCAAAGAAATAATGCACTTTTACTATATGATCTATATAGCCCCAACCTAACACCAGAACCCCTGACCCAGGGGCCATGAATTTCACAATTTTGGTAGAGGACTTAATGCTGATTACAATCATGCCAACAGTTTGACTGCTTGATGTCCAGGAGTAAAGAAGAAGATTTTTAAAGATTTCACTAATTTTAGTGGTTTTGGCCCCACCCCAGGGGTTCAAAAATCCTCAAGCCCGACGTCCCGGACTAACAAATTCCGGATCCGGACTCGGCATTTAGAATTCGACAAAGTCCTGGGACTTGGCTATGTTTCTTGTTTATCTTTTTTTTATAAGTTAAAAAAATGATCGTAAAGCTAAAAATAAAGCAAATTCTCAAATGTATGAAGTAAAAATGTGGGTTTGTGGGCGTTAAAATACCCATAAAACATTACGAACGTTTCGAAAATACAATCCGTCTTTTTATTTTCCGTTGCGGTTAGACTCTTGCTTTTACGCAATTCCTCATGTTTCCTCCTATATGACAAACGGCAATGAGTTTGTTAAATTTCGGTTTTAGCTGTGACTTACAGCACATTCTAATTTCTGTTTATTGTAACAGGTGGTTTATTCAGTAGTGAGTATTTGTAAAAGTTATTGTAATGTACAAGTAATCTATCAGTCTGGTATTGTGTTGAAATACTCATGTATGACTATATGACAGTTTATCGAGGAAAAATAAAACATATATTAATACATATAGTCTTTATTCATTCAATGCAACAAATGAAAATAAATTATAAGTTACATAAATTCAATGATGTATAGGTAAATATGGACTCTGAAATTTCTTCCTCGGACTTCCCTAAAATTTACTCCTCAAGTCCTGGACTTGACCATGACAAAAAAAATTTTGAACCCCTGCACCCCTCAGGCCCCAGGGGGGCAGGGACCATGAAATTCACAATTTTTGTTCCCCTTCACCCATAGATGCTGTATACCAAATTTGGTTGAAATTGGCTCAGTGGTTCCAGAGAAGAATCTAAAATGTTCAAAAGTTTACGAACGATGTACGACACACGACGACGGACGAAAACAGATAGCAATGGGTCACCTGAGTTTACTCAGATGACCTAAAAACAAAATTCAAAAGATTTTTTTTCATGATTCAAGGGGGATGTAAAAACTAACCATTATCATTGTTTTTCCTGGTAGGGTCAGTGGAGTTGACAGTAGGGAAGTGACCATGTCCCCCACCGTTATCCTCATCACAACTGAATTTACAGCAGGTGCCCTCTATCATGACAGGGTTACGGCAGTCAGTGGGGGGAATGCAGGACACAGACTTGCACATGGTGGCAAACCCATTACTACATGTGCACTGGTAGCAGGGGTCACTTTTAGGTTGATAGACTTGACCATTAAGAATTTCTTTTCCAGCGTAGTCTGTGCATTTAAGTTCAGATATGGCTGAAAAACAAGTTAAATATAGTTAAATAAGAGCATCAATCAATTGTGACAGTGCACAGGGTATCTTATCCCAATATTCACCCAATTCCTATACAGAAAGATAAAGCAGTGCAGAGAAATTCTAAGCAATAGAGGACCAAAGGCCATGAGCCACAAAGCTTGCCCAATTAATTGTAGAAATGCTTTCTTTCTCAGATTTTCAATATGAGGCTTTTATATATCCCACAGAAATTCTGACTCCCTTTATGGTCCAAACCACACCGAAATCCACAAAAGGAATGCTTCAAATCAACATGACTAACACCACCCTTCAGTAATATGGAGAGAGAAAAATCTTTTTCCTATATATTTAGCCTGGGTCCATAGATGAAAAAAGAATTTAATCCATTCCATCAAACTTGGGAAAGTTTGTAAATGAATAAGGCTCTATTTTGGTTCTTGATTTTTTTTCTTTTTCATTTTCCTTTTCATATTTCCACCTTAACATTGTGCATTTTAATATAGACCTAACTAAATACACCATCTGTTTTTTGTATATACAACTGTACAATGTTTTCTATTATTTAACTCCCAAACATAAATAAAACCAATAATAATAAAAGTAGGCATAAAATAGATCTGTGAAATTTTGGCTAACAAATTTGTTAAATATTAAAGATTAAGTTGATAGGAAATAATCACTGACTACTAGCTGTCAAAATCCCTTAATTCATTTTCTTTCTTGTTTAATGATTAAACACTCTTTCTAAAACAACTATAACCTCCTAGCCTAGACCCAATCTATAAATAATTCATCAGGTATATGATGAATGTCCATTTCAGCAAGAGTTCAACTAACCTTACACTTTCAATTCTTCAAGTGCCATACGATCAACAAACTGAAATGACCTATTAAAACACTCTTTGTAAAATTATAAACTAAAACTTAATTGTGATGGCTCTTTTTATCATAACCTGTTCAATGACTGCTGTTAGAGGTTAATAAAAATATAGTCATAGTGGAATGACCTATACATCTACCGTTGACTCATTTTTATTACCATTTAACAAACTAAAGTTGTTTCCCAAAGTTTCCTTCATCAAAATTTCAAAAATCATAGAGTTGCCTCAACCCTGATCAGATATAAAATTCAGTACAAGTAATAACAAAAATTACAAAATTAATAAGTACAATTTAAAGTGATATTTTAATTAAACCTTACGACAGTGTACAAGTTTTACTTACGAATTAATGACATTTTCGTAAATTTCCGTCTACTAAACTATACAAACACTTTCTGCTGACAGAATTTTTTTCAATCAATCTTCTCAACAACTCCACCTAATCTTCCTTTTATGAAGAAGCAAACAGTTCCAGAGGCTAGTTCAAAAGTATTTCTAATTTAAATGTCTGTATCAACAATAGAGTCTCCTTCAAAGAACAACACAGATAAGATCAGACAGTCAGGGGATTACACAATGTGGCTCATCTCTTCCATCTCTTTACAGTACACCTCATTGTCTCTTTTCCCTAAAACACTTGCCTAATATGTCCATTCTATAACTTCATTTCTTAACCACTCTGTCTAGATCTTTTGTTCTCTTTTTCTTATTTTCACAAAAGAGATGTGTCCCTTTAATCTGCGACTGTAACTTAATTTTTCAAGCTAAAGATAAATAGACTTCATTATATTTGCTTCTTAATAAAAATATATTAAGTGGTCACAATTCCAATTTGTTATCCTGTGATAAAAATCTTGGATCAGTGAAAAGTTGGCCTAAAGTCTTTATCCCTCTCCGTTTGGGGGACTTAGTAGATCTGGGCTGGGCAATCTTGGACACAGTACACAGTTAATGGCCGAATTCCTGTAGATGGGTAACTGAGTCCTTTGTTTGGTATCTTTCTGGTCAAATAACTAAGATACAGAACCCAAGCTTGCTAAGACAGGAGTTAATTATCTCAAACATGTTACTCAACCATAATCTTATCAGGTCATCTCAAACTTTAAACCAATAATTGGCCTTCTATTAAAGGGAGAAAATTAACTTTTTAATGTAAAACTCGGCAGCAACTGTTACCCGTGAAATAATTTAATTTGTCAGCGTAAGAGAATAAAAGACCCATTGATTTGACATGAAATTAGAATTCTAAACTAATGATAAATATTTTACATGATAAAATTTCATTATGCAGTTTATCTTAAATATGAAACTGATGGGATTTAAGATTTGCATAATGACATTTCAAGCAATTTAGTTTACAAAGAGTTTGGTTAACATTTGTTACGGTACTAGAATGATTGATGGGCTATTTTTTCAATTAATGTAAATATTAACCTTTAAACACTCAATATACACATTTTCAAATCATATTTGTCTCGTATTATTTCTTCAAACATCAAATTAGTTTGAAATAAACAAGTTTTTATCTGTCCCGTAATACAAACTGCTACATCAAAAATTGCCCATAAAAGGCAAGAAATACAGAACATGTGCAGATTCCAGAGTTATGAATTTCATTTTGAATTTTCCAGTAACCTCTTGAAGTTCTATTACTTAACACATGCCTTTGTTTTAGTTATCTAAATATTTTTTTATCAGAAGCACTTGAACACTGGACTTCATATGCCAACATTGGACAAGGTTACATGAAGCACCAGTGTATTATGAGAAGGAATGTGGGACTTAGTGGTCTAGTGAGGTGATAAAAACGCCACAGGCCCTGGTTGTTGTCCTCTAGTTTGTGGGACTTGCTGATTGTTAATCCATGTATAATAAAGAACAAAGGGGAGTATAACAATACATCTACAACTTTAATATCATGATTTATTACACACTTAGTAATAAATACAGGTTTTTTGCATATGCGATATGGCTGACGTCACAATAGCCGTATCAACCCTGTAGGGCTGATATGGATTTGCGGGGCTGATATCCGTATCAGCCCTGCAAATCCATATCAGCCCTGCAGGGCTGATACGGCTATTGTGACGTCAATATCACACCCTTAGTAAATTAAACCACAATAACAGTAATTGTGATCATACACAATTTTTGGTGGGTTCATATTCTCTTAATTTTAACTTTTTGAAAATAAGGTTAATCTTAATTTACAAATACATGTAATACTATAGAATATTTTCAAATTACGGATCAAGTGCATAGAAATAGAAGTAGAGACAAACCCAAATCGTATGAGACATTAGACTATGTACATGTATGTAAGAAGTCCATGCATGATTATTTACTTATTTTCTTCTCAACTAAATGTGTTCTGTATTTTATTACTAAGTATGTAATAAATATAATAAAACATACCCTTTTCCACATCACATCCTGTATCAGCCCTCGACCAATATCAGCCCTCGGGCCTTCGGCCCTCTGGCTGATATTGGTGTCTCGGGCTGATACAGGATGTGATATGGAAAAGGGTATGTATTATTCTCTATATATATCATGAAACACTGCGACTGTATCATGATGTTCCATGATATTTTATCTTTCATATTATTTTTTAATCATCTCCACTGACCAAGGGTTTGCAGTACACTCCCCTCTCCATATAATGAGGAGCATAGTGGATCGAAATCCCTTGGGTAGCAAAGATGATTTTTTATATAATTTGAATGTTTCTTTTCTTAAATGAAGAGCTCACTGTTACATTAAGGAAGGATAAATAATTGTAGATAATTTCATCATGTTAATACATTAATAATATATATCATAAAATTATCAGAACACAATGAAACAGCTTTTTAAATATTATATATATTGTGAAGCAATGGCAAACAGTACAGATTTTGTTTAGTATTAGTGATGTGGTGTAATTTCTTTGAGTGTCCCTGACGGACTCACTGTATACATATGGGTATATTGATTAGCACAGCCCTAATAGCAATTGATATACATTAAAAACTCAAGTACAACAAATTACGTCAGGTGACCTGACCCAAATTCAAAATTACTAGACATCATTATTACAAATGCATCATAAATGATTGATATTCTATGGATTTACTAACTATAAAAAATAACCATTCTTATATCCTCAAATCTGAATTAACGCTGATGAGTATCTGATGGAAAATGTGAACTTCTGAAGCCAGTAAATTCAAATGCTGCATTCAAGAAACAAATTTCTCAAGTAAGAGCAAATAAATAATCATCTGTGTTCTGCTTTGATTAAGCATTGTTACCTGAACCATAAAACGTGCTTGCTTATAAACTTGAACTACATGTCCCTCTTTATCTGCGTGAACCTTCACTATCTGAGATTCTTCAAAATTAAAGACTTATTCCATTTTCAAATTTTGACAATATACTGAATAGTTCTTCACATTCCACATGCACAAAAAAAAAAAAAAAATCATGTTGCACCTTTTCATCACCAGAACAATCTACACAAATGTTTCTTAAAGCAAAGCTCTTCTCATTTGTAATGCACTGTATTGGAATGATGGTAACATTGCCCAACCTTCAACTCTAGTGTATTCTATTGCATTGAAGTCAGTCTGAATGTACTAGTCCTTCAGACATTAATCAATCAACTGAATGACCCAGAGATAGCAAGAACTTACTACTGAAATGGATCATAAGTGCTTTAGTATTTAGAGTCCATGCAATGAAAATTAAACCCCATTGCATGTCCTTTGCTGAGCTGTGACATCTCTCTCTTGACCTATCATATATCACAAGCAGTTTGCAGGAGTAAACTCAGAAGGGGTGCTCCCGGCAGGTGCCCCTCCCAAACCCCCTCTGAAACCCCAAAAATCATACACAGTTTTCATTGTCATACATTGATATAACAGTCATTTATGTGCTAAAATCAGGTCCACTAAATTACTGTTTCTTTCTCAGGAGCTTGATTAGTGGGCTTTATATACCCCCAAGTCCCCAAATGGACATTTTTGATTTGCTGTGGACTGGAACACAGCAGAAGCTGAGCTGAGGCAGTTTTGCCAAAAATATTGTGCCCGCTCTAACACAAAATTAATCCTGGATCCGCGTCTGGTTTGAAGAGATGGATCTAAGTTAAAATTGAATATGTAGGCTTTCCAATATTGAATACACAGCTGTGTTTGCCCCATCAATGATCAGGTGAACTGTCAATGTATCAGATCCCCTGTCATGTTGATACAAAATCTGAACCTTCTTAATAAATTGTGGTTGTTGTATAGGTTGTATAGGTCTTTGTTCAATGCATGAATTAATAAAATACAGCGTAAACTATTAAATATAGTTGGTTGAATAATTTTAGTGTATTTTGATGAATGGGTTGTCTTTTTTAATATGATTCATATCATGAAGACAATTTTTTTATTTACAAACAAGCCCACGTAAATAAAAGAAAACAGCGATTATTCTTAATATTTACAACAACATTTTCCCCAATATCAAACACAGAAAAAAGACAAATTTACACAGATTGATGAGTATCCTGGTATCTTGACATTGTGTTACTGTTAGTTACAATATGCTTTTCTGTGAACAGCTGAGAGTCTATACCAACCTGAACCTATCCCTGTTGTAAAGACGAGGATTATGATGGCAAACATGTCTGATTTCCCAGCGAAGACGAGCAAACATGGACAAAATACGTGATTTTCATCCTCGTCCAGAAGACAATTTTTATTGCAATGGCTGCCCAAATAAATTAATACGGAACATTCTTAGTTTTTCATTCATGAATCAATGATAATTCAAGAGGAATTCCGAACGAAGTAAATCGCGAGATTTTCCGAGATGTAACATGTCTGCGCCCATGAGAGGTCAGAAACGGGAATGAGCAAAAGGAGGATCTTTGATAACTCGAGTAATTTTTACACCGTATCAACCCTGTAGGGCTGATATGGATTTGCGGGGCTGATATCCGTATCAGCCCTGCAAATCCATATCAGCCCTGCAGGGCTGATACGGATATTGTGACGTCAATATCACACCCTTAGTAAATTAAACCACAATAACAGTAATTGTGATCATACACAATTTTTGGTGGGTTCATATTCTCTTAATTTTAACTTTTTGAAAATAAGGTTAATCTTACTTTACAAATACATGTAATACTATAGAATATTTTCAAATTACGGATCAAGTGCATAGAAATAGAAGTAGAGACAAACCCAAATCGTATGAGACATTAGACTATGTACATGTATGTAAGAAGTCCATGCATGATTATTTACTTATTTTCTTCTCAACTAAATGTGTTCTGTATTTTATTACTAAGTATGTAATAAATATAATAAAACATACCCTTTTCCACATCACATCCTGTATCAGCCCTCGACCAATATCAGCCCTCGGGCCTTCGGCCCTCTGGCTGATATTGGTGTCTCGGGCTGATACAGGATGTGATATGGAAAAGGGTATGTATTATTCTCTATATATATCATGAAACACTGCGACTGTATCATGATGTTCCATGATATTTTATCTTTCATATTATTTTTTAATCATCTCCACTGACCAAGGGTTTGCAGTACACTCCCCTCTCCATATAATGAGGAGCATAGTGGATCGAAATCCCTTGGGTAGCAAAGATGATTTTTTATATAATTTGAATGTTTCTTTTCTTAAATGAAGAGCTCACTGTTACATTAAGGAAGGATAAATAATTGTAGATAATTTCATCATGTTAATACATTAATAATATATATCATAAAATTATCAGAACACAATGAAACAGCTTTTTAAATATTATATATATTGTGAAGCAATGGCAAACAGTACAGATTTTGTTTAGTATTAGTGATGTGGTGTAATTTCTTTGAGTGTCCCTGACGGACTCACTGTATACATATGGGTATATTGATTAGCACAGCCCTAATAGCAATTGATATACATTAAAAACTCAAGTACAACAAATTACGTCAGGTGACCTGACCCAAATTCAAAATTACTAGACATCATTATTACAAATGCATCATAAATGATTGATATTCTATGGATTTACTAACTATAAAAAATAACCATTCTTATATCCTCAAATCTGAATTAACGCTGATGAGTATCTGATGGAAAATGTGAACTTCTGAAGCCAGTAAATTCAAATGCTGCATTCAAGAAACAAATTTCTCAAGTAAGAGCAAATAAATAATCATCTGTGTTCTGCTTTGATTAAGCATTGTTACCTGAACCATAAAACGTGCTTGCTTATAAACTTGAACTACATGTCCCTCTTTATCTGCGTGAACCTTCACTATCTGAGATTCTTCAAAATTAAAGACTTATTCCATTTTCAAATTTTGACAATATACTGAATAGTTCTTCACATTCCACATGCACAAAAAAAAATCATGTTGCACCTTTTCATCACCAGAACAATCTACACAAATGTCTCTTAAAGCAAAGCTTTTCTCATTTGTAATGCACTGTATTGGAATGATGGTAACATTGCCCAACCTTGAACTCTAGTGTATTCTATTGCATTGAAGTAAATCTGAATGTACTAGTCCTTCAGACATTAATCAATCAACTGAATGACCCAGAGATAGCAAGAACTTACTACTGAAATGGATCATAAGTGCTTTAGTATTTAGAGTCCATGCAATGAAAATTAAACCCCATTGCATGTCCTTTGCTGAGCTGTGACATCTCTCTCTTGACCTATCATATATCACAAGCAGTTTGCAGGAGTAAACTCAGAAGGGGTGCTCCCGGCAGGTGCCCCTCCCAAACCCCCTCTGAAACCCCAAAAATCATACACAGTTTTCATTGTCATACATTGATATAACAGTCATTTATGTGCTAAAATCAGGTCCACTAAATTACTGTTTCTTTCTCAGGAGCTTGATTAGTGGGCTTTATATACCCCCAAGTCCCCAAATGGACATTTTTGATTTGCTGTGGACTGGAACACAGCAGAAGCTGAGCTGAGGCAGTTTTGCCAAAAATATTGTGCCCGCTCTAACACAAAATTAATCCTGGATCCGCGTCTGGTTTGAAGAGATGGATCTAAGTTAAAATTGAATATGTAGGCTTTCCAATATTGAATACACAGCTGTGTTTGCCCCATCAATGATCAGGTGAACTGTCAATGTATCAGATCCCCTGTCATGTTGATACAAAATCTGAACCTTCTTAATAAATTGTGGTTGTTGTATAGGTTGTATAGGTCTTTGTTCAATGCATGAATTAATAAAATACAGCGTAAACTATTAAATATAGTTGGTTGAATAATTTTAGTGTATTTTGATGAATGGGTTGTCTTTTTTAATATGATTCATATCATGAAGACAATTTTTTTATTTACAAACAAGCCCACGTAAATAAAAGAAAACAGCGATTATTCTTAATATTTACAACAACATTTTCCCCAATATCAAACACAGAAAAAAGACAAATTTACACAGATTGATGAGTATCCTGGTATCTTGACATTGTGTTACTGTTAGCAGTCAGGGGTGGTACTGAAATCAGTCATTTTTGAAAATGATTGATAATGGTCATTTCTTCTAAGTATATAATGTACACAATTTTCTGATTTTTGTAAATATGACGTCTTTTCATCATATTTCCATTCTCAAGTCAATTTTCCCATCCCATTTACTACAGTAATTAGATATAGTACACTATCCTGCCATAGACCCTTGTGTAGAGAAACATCTTGACAAGTAATTGAAACCAAAATAATTTAGTGCGCCCTGTAAAACTAATGAGATAATTAAGTGCGCCCAGACCTAACAATTTGATAAAAAATGATGAAAAACAGTCATTCTTAATATCAGAGATAACTCTATTTCTAAAATAAATTTCAAAATAGAAATGACTGTTTTTCATCATTTTACTAAAAAAAGATGAATTTCCATCATTATTAAAAATCAATTTAATGACTGAAAATCATCATTTTCAAAAATGACTGATTTCAGTACCACCCCTGACTGGTTAGTTACAATATGCTTTTCTGTGAACAGCTGAGAGTCTATACCAACCTGAACCTATCCCTGTTGTAAAGACGAGGATTATGATGGCAAACATGTCTGATTTCCCAGCGAAGACGAGCAAACATGGACAAAATACGTGATTTTCATCCTCGTCCAGAAGACAGTTTTTATTGCAATGGCTGCCCAAATAAATTAATACGGAACATTCTTAGTTTTTCATTCATGAATCAATGATAATTCAAGAGGAATTCCGAACGAAGTAAATCGCGAGATTTTCCGAGATGTAACATGTCTGCGCCCATGAGAGGTCAGAAACGGGAATGAGCAAAAGGAGGATCTTTGATAACTCGAGTAATTTTTACACAGACATCGAAAGGAATTAAAATGAGCCTAAGTAAAGACAAAGGAGACCAGAATCCACTGGAGAAGGCGCTCGCTGCCTACCTCAAGGCTCTGCATACCAAACCATTGTTGACTAAAGCTGTAACAAGGTAAAAACTTATACTTTTACCAGCTGTGTACAACATCTCAACGTCTATTTTAAGTTTATTTTTCATATGGATAATCAAGGAACCTTACATCTAAGTTCAATATATTTCCATAAGGTTAAACTTTCTTTGAAAAATTAGTATTTACTAAGGTGTTTTAACCCTTAATCAATGTGCTGATGACTACTTTCACTTTCTTTGGAGTTTGGTGTAAGTTTTACAGATTGTAGACTTACTAATCCGAGATTCCTCCTACTCTAACCCCCGCTTTTATTTAGTAATATGATTTGTGCGAAAAGATTTCTCCGACTCTAACCTTCATTTTTATATTATACCGTCACATTCGTGTGCAGGAAGATTCCTCAGAATTCTTATAAGCCCCCGTTTTTAATAGGGCTGGGACGATACAACTTTTTCTACATCGATACGTATCACAATATTCAAGCCAAAATGATATGTTTAATTGGGTTATTAAATCTTTTTTGGCATTGAAATAAACAAAATATTTCTTTGCAAATAAGATTTAGAATAATTTATTCAAAATAGTTGTTTATATGTTATTGTAAAAAAAATGTACATTTTACTCAAGTGTTGTTAATTATTATTTAATATCTACATTTATATTTAGCTTAAATATTTATTTTGCATATTATTATAAAATCCCAAATATTAAATAAACAAAGAAAAGCAGACATCAGAATTTTTTTGTGATGATTATTTCTTTAAATGTATCAATATGTGTATCGTCCTCACACAGAATCAATATTATCGATATCTTTTGATATATCGTCACAGCCCTAGTTTTTATATTACGAGTTGACTTGTGCAGGAAGATTTCTCTGACTCTAACCCCATTTTTTATTTTTATATTTACAATATAAAAGTGGAAATTAGAGTCAGAAGAACCACGGATTATAGACTTACATAATTGGTTTCATATAATATGAAGTTGATGTTTAAAGTTAAACATGTACAAAATCCAATTTTAAATGTATTAAATTCAATTTAAGGTAAGTCACTCGTCAGCTTTTTAGAAAAGTTCACGCAGAAGCTTTTACTTCAAAACTACTTTTAAAAATTCAATTTTTATAACATATTTAAATTCAACAATGTAAATTTTTTAACATTCAATGAAAAAATTGCTCAAAAATCTACAAAGAAGCAAGATTTATGAGGGACTATTTCTTTTGGTGGAAGGATATTTAGCAGAAAATTCTGCAAATCTGCACATTTATAAAATTTAATGTAATGGAAATTTAACCTCACATAATTTTACTCGGAGAATATTTTCCGTTTTGATATTGCTAAAAATATTTAATATAGGTCTTAATTTATATTTTTAGACTTAGTTTTACACCTTCCCTCAACAAACTTTTCCAAAAAGTGAAAATATATTAAAGAAGTCAAGGTCAAATTTACACCATTTTTTGCCTGAAAATAACATATTTTGACAAATATTTCAAAATTAACATCACTGACCCCACCTTTTTCTTTCATTATTTTAAACTACTCGATACTTGTGACTGATCAGCACTCAAGTCGTAAAAAGTTTGATATAAGAAATTTTTTTATTGCCTATTAAGTTTTTTAATACCCCAAATATGTTATTTTTTTAGTGCAAAAAGGTCACACAATAATTTACGCGCATTAATTTGCAAGATTTGTTTAATAATATATATTAATCAAACTATTTTACGTAAAATTAGATTAAATTTATTGCCATGCTTACATCTAATCAAATATAATAAGGGTTAAAGTAATTAATCAAAGAGATGAAATTTAAGTGCAAAAAGGTCAACTTAAATGTACCGTAGATCAGTAGGATGCACACTGACCCCCTATTTTCTTTGCGATTTTGAGTTACACTTTATGAATACTAATCCAAAATATACTTCTCAAAAAATCCTTGATATAACAAATTTCAGGAGTGACTTACCTTAACTTAAATATTCATTGAAACTTCAGTGGCGTCATTGCATCAATTGGAAGTCTTGCATCACAGCTGATTGTTCCCAATCCTCAGAATGGAGGCAAAATTGTGTGGAGAAGTGTGGCAGCTTATGCAGCATTTGGGTAAGGCCATAATAAAAAAAATTCCTAGATTCTCATCCGGATTTTTTTAAAAATCGAGGCAGGCGGGCGGGTTTTATTTTCTATTTTTTATTTTTTCCATTTTGCAGATTTTTTATTATTCATTATTTTAGAATTACTATTTCCTTTTAATTAGCTGTAGATCTGTAGCTCTCTGGTTGAAAAAATTGGGATAGACAAACCAGAGATCCGAATTTTTTCAACCAGAGAGCTACAGATCTGCAGCTACCTTTTAATAAGATTTTTCATCACAGTCTGAGCATCATCTGATACAAAGTCAATACTACAGTACTCATAAACGAATCAAATTAACATGCCATTTATACACAAATACATGACTCTTAACATATTTCCATCTTTCCTCAGTATTTTCATTTTGTTGAAACATTTTCTGAGTACAACACATACAAGTAAATTAAAAAATTGTGGTACCCTGCTTTTGGTGTCTTGATTTATAGTGGATGGGATGCCATTATTTATGGCATATTGTATGTCATTCAAAAGTAATCACAAAAAACTAGCATTTTGGAAAATTAGGTTAAACATGAAGTCGTGCATGGTCAAGGCATAAAAAATCATAGCAAGCTCAGAAATATCTTGTCACAAGTAATGTACATGATGAATATGAAAGCACTATCTCTACTCAATCAAAAGTTATTAGGAAAGATAACAATTTTAAAAAGTAGGTAAAACTTCAAGGTCTAGATCATATGGGATCAAAAATTATAGTATATTAATTAGAAAGCTCCTGTCTTGGGTAATACACATGGGTAAAAAGTTTTTGGGATATTTCTTTGAATGGTTATAAGTAATATTACATATTAAAAATTATATAGCATGTTATTCACATTAAGCTGAAGAATTATATGTCAAAAATTGCTTATATTATACAAACTTTACAGATGCAGTATAATAGTATTACATGTACATCCCTAATAGGAGAAATGCTCAATAGACATGCTGCTCAAAAAACAAGAGACATATGGGCCTTAAAGGTCACTTGAGCTTCATGCAACAACTTTCCAAGGATTGAACTTGGTTCATGTTTTAAACTAGACACCATGACATTCACAATTTTGTAAGAGGCACCATAACTATATATTTAGCAAAAGCTTAGTTTGGTTACTTAATACCCATGGGCAGGGTAGGGGGAAAATGCATTTCAACAAATCAGTAATAATCAGTACTGCCCCTACCACACATGAATCCGTGACCCTAGGTCCACACATTTCTTAATTTTGGAATAGGCACTCTTCTTATCAGAAATGTACGAGGGCTGTTCGGAAATTATTGAGACATTGTGTATATTTTGCTTTCTAATTAACGTCTTTTGGTAAAAATTTGCATGTACTTTTGACACATACTAAGAATTAATACAAGCAAGAGATATTTTACAAATATTAAATATTTTCTTTACAATGGTATATAAATGCGTCAATAGTAGGAGTACCCAGAGCAGTCACGAAATCATCTATTGAAAATATGCATCACCAACGTTTTAACTCTTCGCGCACCCATAATAAAAGCGAAAATAATTCAGTTTATGTGTATAATTTTTAAGCTTTATTTCAAATTCATATTATGCAACTTTGTTAGAATTTTGATCAGAAATACGGAGATCATAAAAAAATTAATCTCTGTAGAGAAATCTGTAACTAACGACAAAATAGATTTTGACGTCAAGGACGGAGCAGCCAGCATACCTAAAATTTTGTGTAGCTCAATGTAGAACTTTTCCGCACTGAACAACCTGCTAAAACAAAAACAACAAGAAAAAAATAACGTTTTAGGGTTTGTTATTTCATTGGTATACATTAATTTTTTAACAATTAATTCAACCACAGTAAAATAAAAAGCTCTAGAAGACCATCAGTTATTACTTACGGTTATACGGTATTGATATGGTTACGGTATTAATATCGTTGACACGCGTTGTATAAATCGGCATTGCATGATTCCAAGTCATCCTTTCTCACAAATGAAAATTTTATACCAGGTTAGCAACAACATACATTTTTATGTCACCTGAGTAAACTCAGGTGACCTATTGCTATCCGTTTTCGTCCGTCGTTGTGCGTCGTCCGTCATGTGTTAACATTTGAACATTTTCAGCTTCTTCTCTGCAACCACTGAACCAATTTCAACCAAATTTGGCACAAAGCATCTATGGGTGAAGGGGAACAAAAATTGTGAATTTCATGATCCCTGCCCCCCTGGGGCCTGAGGGGTGGGGCCAAAACCACTAAAATTAATGCAATCTTTAAAAATCTTCTTCTTTACTCCTGGACATCAAGCAGTCAAACTGTTTGCATGATTGTAATCAGCAATGAGTCCTCTACCAAAATTGTGAAATTCATGGCCCCAGGGTCAGGGGTTCTAGTGCTAGGGTGGGGCTAAATAAGTAGGTAGTGAAAATGCATTATTTCTTTGAAATTTTTCTTCTCTGCTCCTGGGTATTAAATAAACCAACTAAGTACATAGTTATGATGAGCAAGAGTGCCTCTACCAAAATTGTGAATTTTATGGCCCCAGGGTGAGGGGTTCAGGGATTATATAGTGAAAATACATGAATTCTTTGAAAATCTTCTTCTCTGCTCCTGGGTATTAAATAAACTAACTAAGTACATAGTTATGATGAGCAAGAGTGCTACCAAAATTGTGAATTTTATGGCCCCAATGTTTTAGGGTGGGGCTTATATTATATAGTGAAATGCATGAATTCTTTGAACATCTTATCCTTTGCTCCTGGTTAATTTACTAATGATCTAATTACATATTTAAGGCTAGGATTTATTTTATTTTCAGTTTTACAAACCCTCCATTCAAGGTTTTGAATTTTCAGAGAAAAATAAAACAATTTTTTTCTTTCCGATGTCAAATTTTTGAGTCGGGATCGAGATTTCAAATTTACAAACTCGCACTTCCGGTTTTAAGATGAAACGGCGGGTAAATAAAGCTAGATCTGAGAAGATAGCTTGGTTTAGTGTAAAATTCATCGATACGAGTGCCATTCAAAACGTTTCACCCGTTCAAAGGACAAATAAAATGCTGACGACTTTGTTGCACAATGACATGCTGGTGAGATAATTATGTATTCGTTTCAAAAGTATCTGTCTGTAAATTATTTTCCTCCCCAAGGTTTTAAACTGCCCGTGGTAGCTATTGCATATTGCCAGCGACATTGTTTAGGTCTCTGTTATAGCTTACAGTCTAAGCATCATGTGTCCAGTGGTAAGGAGCCTATTAGAATAGCATAAAAAAGAATGTACAAATGTTAATAATTGATTTATCAAAATTTTTTTTTTATTTCCTTCTCCTTCGGGACTTTTTTATTCTCATGTTCATAACTAAACCTAAACATAAAAAAAAATGCTGGCCTTATAATGAAGAAAGGGGCCTCTTTCAAAATAGATAATTTCAGGGCCCCTGGGTCAGGGGTACCAGGGGGATACTTTGACTAAAAATAAATTAATGCTTTGAAATCTGCCCTTTGATAAGCAATGGTGCCTCCTTCAAAATTTGTGAATTTCATTCCTTTTGGATTAAAACACGAACCAAATACAATCGCTGGAAAGTTGTTACATGATACTCAGGTGACCTATAAGGCCCCTGGGCCTCTTGTTAAAGAAAAGTTTAAGAAAAGAGAATGTTTGATTTTTGTTATGTTATATGTAATAATAAAGAAAGAAGAGTATTAAACGCTTCCCGATCGTTTCACATGCGAAACCATCTCGGGCTGACTTGACGTTAAATAACGTAGCGATGCTGCTCCGGGTCGATAGACATATGCATATTTATCACTTCACCAAACCTTATCTAATTATCAAAGGAATATAGAAATTTTGCGTAAGTGTTTTATTTGTTCTTTATGAAATGTTGATGAATTTTCATGAAATTATCTCTGTCCTTTATGGAGTAAATGTAATTGTCTCAATAATTTCCGAACAGCCCTCGTACGATTAATACCAAGGAACAGATTTCAATTCAAACTGAACAACTAATTCATTTTCAGTATATAAGTAGAGCCCCCCTCCCTCCTCTGTGGTACCCCTGACCCAGGGGCCTTGACATTCACAATTCTGAAGAAGGGCCCTTGCTCATCATAGCTAGTATATAGGCAGACAGAGAATTTTCACTATATAATCAATAGAGCCCCACCCTAACACCATAACCCCTGACCATGGGCCATAAAATTCACAATTTCAGAAGAGGCATTCTTGCTCATCATAACCATAACTATGTACTTAGCCTGAAAACAGATAGCAATAGGTCACCTGAGTGAATATAACAAATAATCAAAACACTATGAATTAAACAATAAAGTTTATTGTATACATTACATAAACATTGTATGGAGTCATTTGCCTTTCATTTGTTAAAAAAAGGGTGATTAATAAGAACTATTTTGAATGCTTAAAATTTGATTGATATACAATATAATAAATGTACATGTATATATATAGGAATGCATAAGTGATTCCTCTGAGAGTGTTTAGATATTGTATGCAATCCAACATTATTTATTATATAAGATTTCAGGAAGAAACTATACAGTTAATTATAGATTACAATTTGGTAATCTCTATGTGGGTGCATGCTTGCAAAATGCATTGAGTAAGTTATTCCCCTTTAACATAAATCTTTTAAGATTATTTTCATTAAAATTTCAATTTTTAAAAAAATTATATTAAGTTGAAACTTACAAGAATATTTAAAACATGTTTGATTTTGATTTACATGTTTGTTTTATGAAAAAAAGTCCAAAATTTTGCATTTTATTTGTTTCTATATATTGAAAACTAACAATTGCTATGAAGTATACAAATGGCATCCAAAGTTCTCACATTAGCGTGAATTAGACAGACAGAACGGGACAAAAACTATTAGTGAAACACTAATGCTACCCGAAATATGTGTAATTTTGAATCCCGTCCTAGACGGGAAACAACAATTTAATAATATCTTCATTTCTTTCTCATCATGAAAGTCCAAGATATATACAACAGATGCAGTTATAATTATTATTGGTTCACCATGTAACGTAAAATGTTAATTACAGGCCTGAAAAAATTTCATGTACTGGGTACATGATTTTTTTTAAAATTGATATAATAATTTATAGGTAGATTAGATATATCTTTATAGATGTATGAAACTGAATATCCTCAAATTTCTAAATTACAAACAGTCATACCAGGTATACACTGTAGTATTACATGCAATTTAAAAGTCCAATCCAAGTTCATACTGTTAAAGTAGGGGTCTAGTCGTGTGACGTCATAACCGGATCGGACTCCCGGATAGGTTTTGAACACTATTATTTGTCGATAACATCCCGCAGTAATGGCGGCAAGAAATAAGAAGGGGAAATTCGTGAAATCCTCTCGTTTAAAGCAAAATGAAGTCCTGAGGAGAGAGTGTGTAAAATATTGGGACCGCAGTGATGATAATACTTCTAAAGTAAATGTTGAAACACCTGTAATCACTCCAGTTACGAACGAAGACCATGTGTATCACTCTGTTCATGACTGTGTTGACCCCCTTGCTAGCGATGTCCGTGTTGCTCGAGAAGAAATTGTTGAGCCAACGGGTAAAAATGATTGGAGCGAAGGTAGACGTATAATCGAACTTGGTATCCTTGCAAATAATTTGAAGGAGTGCAAGAGATGTGGACAACCTTTGCATTTATCTGATTGTGTTGGAGAGACTAGATTCGGACTCGCTCAAATTCTCCAAGTACAGTGTAGATACCAGGAGTGTAGGCTACTTAATGATGTCCCAACAGGCAAAAAACATCAAACAGAAAAGGGAGGAAAAGCATGGGATATTAATACGAAAGTAGCAGTAGGTAAGTGTATTATAATTCTCAAATAAACCTGGAATTTGGATAAACTTGTATACATTGGTGTTTTTAATCAGGGGTGTGCAATAGATATTACAAAAATAAATGATTAGCCGGTTGTGCTAACAAAGTTACTAGCCTGTGGTTGCCAGTCACGCCCATAAACTACTGACAACAATACATGTATAACATAAAGATTTAAAAAAAACATGAAAGTTGAAATAAATAAAACAAATAAAGGTTTGCGCTTTGTAATTGTCAGGTACTTCCCCCTATTTATATCGACTATAATTGTCAGTTAGATGACTGGCGAATAGGAACACACAATGCATATATGTTAAAAACGAATTTAAGATTTTTTGATTTTACAGAAAAGTTAATTCGAACTAAATTCAGTCAAGGTAAATATATGTTTACTTTCGTTTAAGATTTACTAGCGTGACGGGCTAACGCAGTATAGATTTAAGATAGCCCGACCTCTAAAATTGGTAGACCCAGGCGTCGGGAGATGGTAATTGCACACCCCTGTTTTCATCTTTGATTATTGTTTTAAATAATTGTGTTTGTAATATTTTAGGAATGATCAATGGTGGCTTTGGAGAGTCTCATTTAAATGCCTTTTTAGCAGCACTAAACATTCCAGGAATTTCGAAGGGAGGTCTAAAGGAAAGAGAAAGGGAAGTTGGCAGTACACTGAGTAAGATGGCAGAAGAAAGTTGTCGTACCAGTCTATTAGAGGAAGTTGAAAAGTATGTTTATTGGTATTTGTCAAAATAATTTGAATTATTGAAAAAAAATAGAAATTTCTTGCATGATAATTATTGGATTTTTCTTCAGGAGTGATGGTAATCTCACTGTCAGCTTCGATGGTGCCTGGCAAAAACGGGGTACTGGGCGTGCCTACAATAGCCTTACAGGTATTTTTTTATGTTTAAAAAAAGTCATCAATTATCCTAATTAGTAATTTGAATTGGATGCTTTGACTTTTCACTGATTACTAAAATAATACAAAGTATTTACTGCTATTGAACAATTTTCTTTTATGTTTGAAGGACATGCAAGTTTGATTGGGGAAAAAACCAAGAAATGTGTTGGTTATGCCGTAAAATCTAAAAAATGCAGAATATGTGACTTGGCAAAACGGAAGGATGTTCCTGTGAGGAAGCACAAATGCAGTCGAAACTGGTCAGGGTCAGCCAAATCTATGGAACCTGCTATGGCTTGCGAGATGGTGCAGAGCATAAAAGATCAAGGTGAAAAGGTATGAATTGTATAGATATGTTCGAATTTATATATATATCTGTGTACATTCAATATTCAAAATCCATGAAGAGCTAAGAGGTGAAAGTGCTATGAATTAAAATGCCACCTTCCATGAAATCTTTATTACATATTTATATATACTGTATACAGGGAAATTTTTGCCCCCGTTTTATTTTTGCCCCTTTCGCCCTTCTCTCATTTGGGCGAATTTAAAACGGGGAGAATTCAAAGAAGGCAGTATAATTTCTTAACCAAAACTATGTTCAGGTGAATTTAAAACCTGACAAAATTGTTTGCAAGTGTGAAAGGGCGAAAATAAGATGGGGCAAAAATAACCCTGTATACAATATCTGAAGATTGTAAATGAAAGTGCTAATGCATTACTGTTTTTTATTTTGCTTATAATTATAAAATGTTGTTAGGTTACCACGTTAGTAATGGACAACGATTCTACAACAATAGCCAGATTGAGAGCAACTGTTGATCCAGATATAAAGAAAAAGGTGGACAGCAATCACATGAAAAAAGGGTTTACTGGAAGTCTTGTGGAAATCAGCAATACCCATAAAGTATTGAAAAATGTTAAAGTTAGAACTCACATTGAGAGATGCTTTACATATTGTGTTCATCAGGCATCTGAAGATCCAGAAAAGTTAGCCAATGATCTGGGGAAAATTGTTCCTCATTTATATGGTAAGAATACTACTTGCAAAAAGAATGAACACATATTTAATGTTTGACACTGGCAAGAAAAATAATTTTGTTTTCTAATTATTTTTAGAAATATTTAGAAATTGGTCTGAGTTCATGATAATGTATGAATGCTGTATTTGTATTAGTGTATTTAATCTAAATAGGGGACCATTCCATGTGTGGCACATGGTGCAGGAGTGAACAAACTGGTTACAAACCAAAAAACTTGCCATATGGGAAACCTCTAACAAGTGAGCCTCTGAGATCAGCTCTAGAAAAACTGTTTGAGAAGTATGCAGACCGGGCAACCGAGTTGGTGTCGATGGGATCCACTCAAGTGAATGAAAATTTTAACCACATGGTCTCTAGCAAAGCACCTAAAAGAATGTAAGAATTTTTAATTTTCAAATTTATGAAATGATAAAAACCATGTACATAGATAAAACATATACCTTTTATTAATTAGACTTTGTCACCTAAACTGTTCATAGGTTTTATGGAGGTTCAGACAGTCTGCATAGTAGAGTATCTGCAACTGTCTGTCAGAAAAATGAGGGGTATAATTATATAACTGAGGTATACAAATGAAAAAAATGTTCTTTGATGTTCTTTTGATGTTCACACATGGCAGTTTAGGCAATGTCTATAAAGTAAAGTATTTAAAAGGAAACATCAAAAATACCCATACATAGCCTAAACTTGTTTGTGTAGTTTTTGTTCTTGTCTTGTTTACATTTTTATTTTTTTTATTTACTTGACCCAGTTTCATTTTTAATGCGTGATTGATTTTCAAGGGTTTTAAAAGTTTTTAGAGAATTATATCTATAAAATGTGTGAATTTATTGTAACAGTAAAACTTGTTTAGTACGAACACAGATATTGCGAATTCGCAAATATAGCGAAGTCATCTTGGATCTCCATCTATATAAATTTAATGAACTTCTTATATGGATATAAAGAATTACATATATATGAAGCAATTTTATAGGTCCCGGTGACTTCGTTATAACCGAGTTTTGCTGTAATACATTTTAATGCAGACACATTTGATATTTTACTCCATAAAATATATAATCTCTTTACTTGAAAAAAAATTTATTACATGTTTTACATATCGATAAGGATCTGTTGATTCTTCTTTTTCTTTTCCAGAAAAAGTTTTCAATTTCATATTTGTTATTTTTCTCAGGTGAATAAAAGGCTGACAATGTCTCCTGGAAGATACACCCTCAATCATTCCAGGATCCTACAAAGCAGACTGAAGCTGAAGCGATTGCAACAAGCAAAGCGGAGCACAAAGCGGAGGCGTTTAGAGCTGAAGTCAGAGCGGTCTTCAAAAGATGCATCACAATCTGTTCTTGAAGGTAAGTCAGATAAATACAATCTATCTGAAACTTAATTTAGATGTTTCTTTTTACCTATCATTTTTTCCAAACATTTCTATTGCAGCGGATACATACAGCAGCAAAATTGGTTTGAGCGAAGAAGTTGATTTAGAAGACATTTCTCTGAATAAATTAGATCAACTACCGAGTACTAACAAATCCTACATGGTATTTGACCTAGAGACTACTGGTTTAGGTTTGTGAACTATTTTTTTCTTTGTAGAAATATCTAAGGAATATATTATATAAGGTTAAGAGAATTGTGTTTCACTTGACTTAGAAGTATACACTATGGGAGTTTCAATATTTATTTTTATTTATTTCAGCCAGGACATCGGACATTGTTCAGATTGCAGCTGTATGTGGAGAGAGAGAGTTCAACATGTACTTGACACCGCAGTCCCCAATTAGTCTTGATGCATCTGCAGCAACTGGGCTTACTTTTGTTGGTGGTGTTCTGAAGCATAATGGCAAGAAGGTGGACCATAAAGAGCCCTTTGAAGGACTTCAGCAGTTTGTAGAATTTTTGAAGACTGTTGATTGTAAACCTATTTTGGTTGGGCACAATATACAATGTTTTGACCTACCAGTGTTAATGAATCAGCTAGTCAAATGCAAATTACTTGACAGTTTTGCTAACACTGTCACTGGTTTTATAGATACCTTACAAGTGTCTAGGAAATCTTTCAGCAAAGATGATGTTAAAGATTTTAAACAAGTCACTCTTGTAAATACTTTCATTGGAAAAGATTATGAAGCTCATAATGCTATTGCTGATGTGAAGGCATTGAGAGAACTTTTTGAAATGAAGTTGTTGGCTCTGTGTTCAGCTAATGATGTGTTCACTTTGAATTATTATACCACAAAGAAGTCTTTAGAGCCCCTTGTTAAGGCAAAGATTGTATCTTCAATGATTTCAAAGAAGTTGATTGCAAATTCTCTTAGTTTGTCTAAGTTGGTGCTAATCCACAAGAGGGATCCACATAATGGGTTACGAAATGTTTTTAGTGAACCATTATCGGGTTCAAAGCAGCCTAGAATATCCAAGTCATCTAATGTAATCAACAAATTGGTTGAATATTTGAATAGCTGTGAATGATTACTGTTTGTATTTATTTTAATTTAGACAATACAGTGTGTAAAATAAAGGTCTAAAAACTTGTATGGGAGATTTCAGTCAACACTCAACCTAACGTTCGACTGTATTTGTTTTTTATGCTGACTGTTAATATTCTGTTGTATACTAATTTTTTGTGTATACTGTTGAACACATAATTGGATGTATTTTGACTCAATGTAGTGGAAAGAGTAATGCTTCAAAATTGATGACTGATTAGACTGTGGATTTTCATTTCATTTACTTGAAAAACAGATACATGTATAATACATGTATGTGAAATATATCTGTAATTAATGGCACACAGAAAGTATTGTAGGTTGTAAAATTATATTATATTCTAGAAAATGTTGTTATTCTTTTGCAGTTATGCATCTATGAAATGAAATAAAAGTCATCAATAGCTCTGGATTTTTTATCTTCCCTCATTTGAAATTACTTATCAAAAATCTCAATTTTGACAAAAAACGTGTAAATAAATGGTGGTGCTGAGAAAAAATATATGCTGGCAATGTGCTGTTTTTTTAATTTAATTTTAACAAATAGTCATAGATGAACATAATTTGAGAATTTGACTGAAAAATCACAAGTCATTTTTTTTTTACAATAATTTTAATAGTGTTGTACTTCCAAGTTTTTGGGCTGGTCGAGGGTTGTATTTTGTTCAATTTAGTTCCCAAAAACCAAGGAAAATATAATAAGAATAAAATTTCACTGTAATTTGTTTAATTGGATATATTTCTTTGATTTTAATAGGAAAAATCATTCATTTGCATCAAAAATAGTGTTTTTATGTACAAATTATGTGAAACCTTTATTGGAATCTCATATCGTCAATTGACAAATGGGGGTACCTATGTTTGAGAAACTCTCTCTCAGTAATAATATTGACAACCCCTTCTTTTTTCCAATTCATCATACTTTAGTATGAACAATCTAAACATTTGAGAACAATTTTTTGAAAAATCACAAGTAGGTCCAGTACTAGGGACCTACCTTAAATCATTTGCCATATGATATTGCTTCATTGAAAAGAATCAAAATTCACTTTAAACTAGAGGTACTGTGAGCGATGAGCTCACTAAATGATACCCCCCGCCTCCACATAGTTATAATGGCAAAGTCCATGTTTTGATGTGGCCGGAAAGCCCGAAATATGTGTCGGATCAAAAAGTAAAATAGGAGTTGCACAATGGCAATATGTAATAAAGATTCTGTGCAAGTTTCATCGAATTTCATTCAGTGGTATGAGAGGAGTTGCGGATAAGAGATTGGTACCCCAAAGCGTAACAGACGGACGGAAGGACGGACAGATGGACAGACGGACGGAATTAACGATTAATATATACCCTCCCACTTTTTAAGCGGGGGGGGGGGGGTATAAAAAGGGCAAAAAAGATGCATGATTAGTAGGCCATATGGAAGTCCAAAGACTTTCACAAAGTGGGTGATACAGTATTTTTTAAAATTTGGTCTGTCTGTCCGTCCATCTGTACACTTTCATTTCCGCGCAATATCTTAATTGAGAAGCTTTTGAGCTTTTACAATGAAATTTTACGCAGCAATTCCCTATGGCTTAAGGAAGACACCTATTAAAGTTTGAGTTCGACCACATCAATTGATTAAAATGCCATAATCAAAAATTTAAATAATTTGGTCAATATTCTCATATACAGGCAAACTCTAACAAGATGTGGTATATTGTAGATTTGTGGTCAGTGGTCCCTTAATTCACAAATTTTACATTTTGCTGGACAAAATAATGCCACCAAAGAAAGAGAAAACAGCTATTGATGGAATCAAGCGAGTGATTGTGGACAGATTGATTTTCGCACCACCCTTCCTGTTGTTGTTTTTATATGTGATCACGATTTTAGAGGTAAGATGAAACATAATTTATAACATTGTAGATTGTACAAACTAACATTTATCTGTTAGCAAAATTATTTTTATGTTTTATTTTTAATCTACCTTATTTTATTGACAGGGTCAAGGACACCATGCAGCTATAGCCAGAATTAAGGAATCCTTCTGGCCCGTCTATAAGTTAAATCTACAGGTGTGGACCGTGTTTCAATATGTGAATATCAACTATGTACCACCAAAGGTAAACATGTTTTATGTGTGTTTTTTCCCCTCACTTCATCTGATAGAGCTGCAAAATTTTAGCCTTCTGCAATTTTTGTTGTACTTAAACTTTTCAAGAAATTAGAATTTTACCACCCTTCCTCCCCTTTTCAAAAAAAATAAAATAAATGAGTGGGCTACACTTTTGCAGCTACATCTTATTGTTGTGCTTTAATGGTTTTTATGATACATGTATTGAAGTAAAATCTATATTGTACTATAGATAAAATTATCAAAGAAAAAAGGCTATTGTTAGCTAAAATGGCCTTCAGTGTGCAAATGTGAAAATGGGAAATTGATATAGATAGATTTTTAATGATATTTAACCCTCTCTTTTTCAGTATCGTGTTTTATTTGGGAATGTGTTAGCCTTAGTCTGGTCTATATTTGTGGCCTCAAAGAGAAGGAAGATGGCACTAGCTGCCAAACAGTAAAAGTACGAAGAGGATAGGTCTACTCTACATTCCATCATCACCATTAGACGTTATTAACCAGGGCAGATAGGGTTCCCCTTTTTGATTACATGTATTACCAATATTTGTTACATTTTATGCTGGTTATAGGACAGTATTATTTTATAATTTTTGGAAGATGTAAAAATCATGTTTTATAGAACATTATTTTGATCTTTAACTGAGAATGTTTGCTAAATTGATGCATGAAGGTTGCCTGGGTGCATTATTTTGCAGATGGTATTTGATGGGAAATATAAATGTTAATGATAGATGAGTAACATGAAGTAATGTCTGTTTAGTCCACACTGAGCAAAAAAGTAAAATATATTATGTCCCTTTGCAAGATCAACCAAAAATTCAAGTCAAAGAGGGAAGAATATTAATTTCTCTTCTTTTCACTAATGCTACTAAACATGTAGACAAAATGCAGTAAATAAACATTCTATTACCCATTATTTTTTTTATTACATGTTTTTTGGTACAACCCTATCCTGAGAAAAAATCAAAATAGAAAATGCAAATAACATTAACAAGGATAAAAACCAGATGGTTTCAAATGTTACTTTGAGAATTTTTTGTTTTGTTTTGAACATCTTATTGTTTAATTCATATAAAAGGATTGTTTACAAGAATTCAATAGATGGCATCCAAGGGACATAATTTTTGAAAATTGCATTTTCATCTATTATAATAAGATTTGTGCCTCACACTTAATACACATATCTTTAACCTTTAATAGGTTCTGGGAATCTACAGATATATATATATTTTTAATTTTCTTTTGATTTTGTTATTTTTTGGTTTAGATTTATTGTTTGTTTTGTTCCGTTTTTTTTTTCTTTTCTTTCTTTCTTTTTTTTTCTTTTGCAGCAATGAATAACTTTTCCTCAAAGTGAAATCCATTTATTCTATTTTGATGTACTCTGTTCAGGTTTATTTACTTCAAGACATAAATAAGCACTTTTGTTAGAAAAAAGGTTAACACAGTGGAACGCAGTTATGGACTGATGAATATATTTTTATTGTTTCATGGTTAGTGTATAAATACCAGTATATTGTATGCTTAACTAATCATGAAATGATTTTTAAGTGTTTATTCGAATAATGTTATATTTTAAAATTTGTATTCAAATGCAATTTACAAGTGTATTGATTGATTTTATGCATTCAACTATATGTGATTTTATATAATTATAGCAGGGACCTATTTACTGTTTAATAGTATAAAGTCCCTGATTATAGGTTTAAATGCAAAGTTAATTTTGTATAAATCTAGAGAATGTTATAAATTAAAATAAGATATCATAAACCCTTTTGACATTTATTTTTGTTAAATCACCTGAAAACCCACTAAACTAGTGTTGTGAGGAATCATGGCACTTAAGGGACAACCATTGAGAGGGGAAGGGAGAGGGGGAGTGCAGATTTTGAGAGACTCTCAGTCTCCCCCCGCACAAGACACAATATAAAAGTGGGGGTAAGAGTCAGAGGAATCTCGGATTATAGATGTATATAATTGGTTTTATCTATGAAGTTGATGACTACTATAAAGGGATACATGTACAAAATCCAATTTTAAATGTGGGCTGACCTGGATTTTCATTGCGCAGTATTTCGCGCATCATAGTAAAACGAAATGTATTTACTGTTTTAAAGCAATTTTTCACTCAATAAAAAATTTAACAAAATTAAGAAATATCAGGCTGAAAAATTTAAATACATTTCATGTACCGGTAACTGATTTTTAAAATAATTTTTCATTTGATAGCTAGATTGACGTCATAATAGTGTGTTTTTGACATTAAAATAATGTAAAGCTCATAAAGAAGGGATAATAAAAAATGTTATAAAAGAGAAAGTAATAAATAGTGGAAGTCTTGCATCACAGATGATTGTTCCCAAATCCTCAGAATGGAGCCTATGGAAAACTATCTATATCTCAAGAAGTACGAGTGTATGGAATTTCGGAATGAGTTTTGGTAGAAATGAAGATTGTTTATCTATGAATAGATTTAAATAGAAAGTAAAATTTTAGAGCATTTGATTAAAAAATATTTTATTAGCGAAATTGGGTACCCAATCTAAGAGTTCTATACCCTTATCTTTTTTTTACACACAAAATTTTTTAGGCGATTCAAAGGCCTGTGGTATAAACATTTATCTCATTCGTGTGAATGATACTACCCATTGGATAAACCTATGCTTTATCAATGGGTAGATGCTTTATCAATAGCACTTCTGGTTTTCAGTCTTTTGACACAATCCCTCGCATCAAGATTTTATTTTATTGAAACTTTTATTTGTGAAAATTATTGCCTTTATAAAATGAATTATATTAAAAGAGCAGTAACATCGTTAAAAGCAAGAAAAAGACTTGTATATGTCAGTGAAGTGTCTTATTTTATCAAGGAACCTGTATTGGCTACTTGAAGACAGATGTGACCCCCCCCCCCTTTAAATCATTTTTGGAGAACGTAAAGCCTAGCAGTTAAGTTGTTGTTATAAGATTCCTTTAACATCTTCAATAATGCTCTCTTATATAATACTATGTATGCCTACCAAGTATAAAATAGGTATAACTTACAAGTAACCTGCCTTGCCTAGCATGTTTTGTACTGCCACCGTACAAAGAGTTAATATTTCACAATCCCATGATCCTTACAACTTTCAGTCAGAAGTTCGCTTAATGTACAGCTCCAGCAATTGTCACATAATGTTTTCAAAGGCGCAGATAGAAAAAACTCTAAATTTTGAACACGATCTACTTTCTTTCGAAGCATGTCAACATCAACTGTGCTACATCATCAAGTTATACGTCATCAATTTGAATTAGCAATCATTCGTGTAGTTTCGCAAGAGAAGTCTCAAAGTTTTGTTAAAACAAAAGTCGTATGAGATATAAATAGAACATCTATAATTGTATGATTTGATATTGGCTTTATCCAACTCGTTGAAATGGTGTATATTCGCTCGGCAAGCCTCGCGAATATTTAATTATTAGTTTAAAATTACTATTTCCTTTTGATAAGATTTTTCATCACAGTCTGAGCATCATCTGATACAAAGTCAATACTACTCATAATTCAACCAACCAGATTAACAATTAAGCCATTTACCGGTATACACAAATACATGACTCTTTCTAACATATTTCCATCATTCTCCAGTATTTTCAGTTTGTTGAAACATTTTCTGAGTACAATACATACAAGTAAATTAAAAAATTGCCCTGCTTTTGGTGTCTTGATTTATACTGGATGGGATGCTATTGATATTGCTGTCAAATATGAATACCTTGTTATAAGTCATTCAAAAGTAATCACAAAAATTAATTTTTTTGAAAATTAGGTCAATTATGAAGTCATGCAAGGTCAAGGCATAAAAAAAATCAGAGCATGGTCAGAAATATCTTGTTGCAGGTAATGTAATGTCAAATATGAAATCCCTATCTCTTCTCAATCAAAAGTTATAAAGAGGATAACATTTTTGAAAAGTAGGTACTAGTATACAGGTGTGATAAGAAAGCCCTATCATTTCTCTTTCAAAAGTTATGACCAATTTAAAGTAATGTTAATTTTTTTTTCAAAGAATTAAGGTATCGAATTTATCAATTTATTTAAATTATTTATTATCTTTTTATTTGTTTTTATTAAAAAAAAAAAAAAAAAATTGGGACATTTCTTTGAATGGTGATAAATAATTTAAAATCGAAAACTATATACATATATGTATAAAATTTGCTTATAAAAACTTTATAAATTCACAAGCCTTGAAGGTTGAAAACAGTTACATATGTATACATTCCCAAAATCCTCTGAGAGTGTTTAGATATTGTAGGTATACCATAATCCAACATTATTATGAAATTAAAATTTCCTGATGAAATTACAGTTTTATTATACTAGTACTGTTGTGATTACAATAATAGTTATTTTCTTTCTCTTACCATCCATGTGGGTGCATGCTTGCAAAGAGCATTGAGTAAGTTATTTCCCTTTAATATAAATATTTAAGATTATTTTCATTAAAATTTCATAATTCTTAGAAAAAATTATAAGATTAAATTTACAAGAATATTTAAAAAATGATTTTATTTACATTTACACAAATGTTTTATAAAAATTTAAAATTTTGCAAATACTCTGATTTTTATTTAAATTGAAAACTAACAATTGCTATAAAGTAAGCAAATGACATCCAAAGTTCTTATCTTAGATAGGCCTGACTGACTGATCGGGTCAAAAACTATTAGGAAATACCCTAACGCTACCCGAAATATATGTAATTTTGGATCTCGTCTTAGACGGGAAAGAATAATCTAAACTTATCTTCATTATTATCTGATCATGAAAGCCGAAAGATAAAATCAACAGGTGCAGTTTTATTTATCAACTGGTTTACCATGAAAATGTTAATTTCAGGCCTGCAAAATTGCCAGACTCAATTTTAATGTACATCATTAAAAATTCTTTATATAATGATATATCCTTATAGATATATGGAACTGAATATCCTCGAAATTTCTAAACTACAAACAATTTAATACACTGTAGTAGTCGTATTACATGTAAATTTAAGTCAATCCAAGTTCAAACTGTATGACCTTGACCTTTGACCTTGACAACATTATCTTTGCTTTTTTATTAATACTGAACATACATTAACATGAAATATTTCCATTTCTAATTTTTTTCTCTCTCTCTCTCTCTCTCTGTGATAACTGTTTGAAAGCTAGCCGAGTTGAAATCTTAATCTTATGCATGCAAATCTTGTGCGCATCTGCCTCTGTGTCTGACGCTAATGAGGCCAAATATGCATGTAAATCTCGTGCGGCAGCTGCCTTTGTGTTTGACGTCAGTGGGCGAGGATTATGTTAAATGATCATTTAGAGAAGTAGACAGGCTTTCGCCTACATCAAGGGGAAAGCCTGTCCACTTCTCTAAAAGAGAATATACATATGCCATATGATATTGCTTGAATTTGCTTCATTGAAAAGAATCAAAATTCACTTTCATTTTCATTAAAAGGGCAAAAAAAGATAGCCATATGGAGGCCCAAAGACTTTACCTAAGTGGATGATACAGTACTTTTTAAAATTTGGTCTGTCTGTCCGTCCATCTGTACACTTTCATTTCTGCGCAATATCTTGAGAAACTTTTGAGCTTTTACAATGAAATTTTACACAGCAATACCCTATGATCTAAGGAGGACGCCCATGGGCCACATCGCTCACCTGAGCACTGTGGCTAGGAAAAAGTAGAAATTGGTTTATTATTTAAAAGTTTAAATCCAAAAGTAGTCCCATTACCAATCATGGTTTTGCTATTCTTAAGAAGATGATTTAAAAAAAAAAATTCCTATATATTTTTCTATTTGAAAATTTGATCAGCCATTTTGGCCCCGCCCTACCCCCAGGGGTCATGATTTGAACAAATTTGAATCTACACTACCTGAGGATGCTTCCATATAAATATGATCAATTATGGCTTTGCTTGAGAAGAAGATTTTTAAAGAATTTTCCTATATATTTCTATGTTAAACTTTGGTCGGCCATTGTGGCCCCGCCCTACCCCCGGGGGTCATGATTTGAACAAACTTGAATCAACACTACCTGAGGATGCTTCCATATAAATATGATCAATAATTACTTTGCTATTTTTGAGAAGAAAATT